>NC_056746.1:350568640-350646140 GCF_019279795.1 Protopterus annectens | reverse complement strand
AAAGCTGTGTCCCACAGTGCCATGGCTAATCTGCATACGAAGTATAAGTGTGTGCCCCCTTGCTTGTTTATATACCACATGACTGTGGTGTTGTCCGTCTTTATCAGTAGTTGTCCTGGATGAAGTAAGTCCTTGAAGGCTGTTAGGGCATTCTGAACAGCTAGCATCTCTTTCTGGCTGATATGTAGATGCATTTGATTTGGTGCCCATATGCCCTGAAAGCATCTTCCTGCCATTTGACCCCCCGGGCATAATCTGATGCGTCTGTTAAGGTTTGGCTGGCAGGGGGTAGATTGAAGGGCTATCCCATGTTTTGGTGACAGGCTTTTGCCCACCATAGAAACTCCTGTTGCAGGCAGGGGAATGAGAGGAAAGTACAGCTGTGTACCTACCATAAATGTAGATGTTAGAGTGTATTCTCTGTTGCAGTTATTACTCTTGGGTTATCTTGCTGGCAGGCAACCCGCAGTCGGCCCGAGTTCCAAAGTCTAGGTCCGGCGTCGGTTGCTGTAGCTTTTTCCCTGACGTCAGTGCGCCAGGGGGTATAAAAGATGCAAGCGACACCATTTTCTTCAGTTTTTCTTGCCCCAGATGTCAGGTGCCCCAAAAAGGAAAGGCTGGAAAAAAATTGTGTCAAAAAACATGTATGTACCAAAATAACATTTCCTTCATCTACAAGCAAATACATCACATAGGCTGTAGAGAGTTGAGAAATACAAAAAGGACCCAGCAATGAGAAAAGGGGATGGTGGGTGGGTAACCTGGACTGCAACAGTGAATACACTCGAACAATTACATTTATGGTAGGTACACAATTGTACTATGTTCATTGTGTTTCACTGTTGCAGTCATTACTCTTGGGTTGAATCCCAAAGCTGAGGTTGGGTGGCTGAGCCTAAATAGGATTAGCAGAGGCTACCAAGCCCTGCAGAACTGCAGTGGCAAAGCCTTCTCTGGATTTAGAGTACAGAGGTAAGTGGTAGTGCTTGGTGAAAGTGTGCACTGAACTCCAGGTTGCAGCTTCTAAAATGTCTTTGGTTGGTACTCCTCCTCTGAGAAAGGCTGCTGAAGTGGCTGGTGTTCTAGTAGAATGTGGCCTTATGCTCTTAGGCACTGATTTGCCATGTTGTGCATAGCAGAAGCGAATGCAGTGTCCTATCCATTTTGAAATTGTTTGCTTTGAGATGGGCTTTCCTTGTGGTTCTGCAGCATAAGCTACAAACAGTTGCTCAGTTTTTCTGAAAGCTTTTGTTTTGTCCAAGTAGAATCGTAGCTGTCTGTGTATATCTAAAGTGTGCAGAAGTCTCTCCCCTTTATTCTGGGGATTTGGATAGAAAGTTGGCAAATGAATGGTTTGGTTAAGAGCCACACTGGAAACCACCTTTGGCATAAATGTTGGATAAATGTTGGGTTCATCCTTAGAGAGACCCTGTCCTGATGAAAAATGATGAAAGGTTCCGCTGCCATTAATGCCTGTAACTCAGACTCTTCTTGCTGAAGTTATTGCTAAGAGCAGAGCAGTTTTCCATAAGAATTTTATATCAGCTGTGTTGGCTGGCTCAAAAGGAGGCAGTGTGAGCTTTTCTAATACAAAATTGAGGTCCCAAGTAGGTACTGGTGCTCTCCTTAAGTTTCTTGCCCCTCTGAGGTACTGCCTTAGCAGTGGATGTGAAAAAATAGAAGGTTCAGTATTGTAATGATCTGAAATGGCAGAGACATGGATTTTAATGGATGAAAAGGATAGGCCTTTGTCCAGCATCTCAGTTAGGTATTGTAAAATCTGAGGTATATTTGGAACAAGCGGTTCGAGTCCTTGTGCCTGGTTCCAACCACAGAATCTCTTCCATTTTTCTGCATAAGATTTCCTAGTGCTGGGCCTCCTGGCTTCTAAAATGACATCCATAACAGCTTTAGAGAGAGGTGTGGTCTGAGTGGCTAAATTATCTGCCATGCAGCCAGATTTAAGGTTCTGAGTTGACTGTGTAGAATCTGATTGTTTTGTTGAGTCAGAAGATGAGGAATTTGAGGTAAAGGCCAGGCTGGGCCTCGAGACAAGCTCTTTAGGATTGGGTACCAGTGCTGGCGTGGCCAGTCTAGGGCAATCAGGATCATTTTTGGCTTCTTTTGTCTGACTTTTAGGAGTACTCTGGGAAGAAGAGGCAGTGGAGGGAAGGCATAAACTGTCAGGGTGTTCCAGCTGAATGAAAGAGCATCCACTTTCCATGCTTGTGAGTGATAAGTTCTTGTGCAGAATTTCTGTAGTTGGCAGTTGTGAGGGGAGGCAAAAAGATCTATGTCCGGGCGTCCCCATTTCCTTGTTATCATGCTGAAGACCTGTGGATGTAGTTTCCATTCGTGCAGATCCATGAGATTTCTGCTTAGTTCGTCTGCCAGTGTATTTTTCTTTCCTGGCAGGAATTGTGCCTGCAGATGTACTTGATAGGTCAGTGCTGTGCTCCACAGAGTCATGGCTTGCCTGCAGAGGGGGTAGGAATGTGTGCCCCCTTGCTTGTTTATGTACCACATAACTGTGGTGTTGTCCATCTTTAATAATAGTTGTCCTAGATGTAGTAGATCCTTGAAGGCTGTCAGGGCATTCTGTACAGCTAGCATTTCTTTTTGATTGATGTGAAGATGCATTGTTCCTTGGGCCACGTGCCCTGAATACATTTTCCTGCCATATGTGCCCCCCAGGCATAATCCAATGCATCCATTGTTATTGCTGCCTGGCAGTGGGTAAGGTGAAGGGCTGTCCCTTGTTGAGATGACAGGCCCTGGACCACCATCGAAACTCCTGTTGTAGACAGGGAATTATAGTCACTATTGTTTCCAGGCTGTGGCAATGCAGAGTCCAAACACTTTTTAGATACCATTGTAGTTTCCTCATATGCAGTCTTGCATATGGAATTAGTAGAATGCAGGAAGCTATGAAGCCCAGGGCCTGCAGAATTATTCTTGCAGGGAGCTGGGTCTTTGTTGCCATCATTTGAAAGTAGTCATTTGCCTTTGTCTGGCGTGAGATAAGCCATCTGGGCAGTTGTATTTAAGCTTGCACCCAGGCATATTCTCTCTTGAGAGGGCACTAGGTTTTGATTTCTTTTCGTTTACTGTGTACACTAGGCAAATTAATAATCTTTTTACAAACGCCAGATGCTTTATGTCCTTGCTCTCTGCTTGAATAAGGCAGTCGTCCAAGTAGGGATATATCTGAATTCCTCTTTGTCTGCAAAATGCAATTACTGGTGCCAGGCATTTTGTGAAGACCCTGGGCTCAGTAGATAAGGCAAAGGGCAGTGCAGAGAATTGGTAATGCATTGAGACAGCTATGAATCTGAGGTATCTTCTGCAAGATTGTCTGATTGGGACATGCAGGTATGCCTTTTTGAGGTCTAAAGTAACTAGCCAAGCCTTCTTGCCCAGCATGGGTAGAAGTTGCTGCAGTGTTAACATTTTGAATTTTGGAACATCCAAGAAAGTATTTAGGATTGACAAGTCCAGTATTGGTCTCCAGGCTTTGTCCTTTCTGGGAACCAGGAAGAGTCTTGAGTAAAATCCTTGTCCCTGTTCTTGCTGGGGTACTCTTTGAATAGCTCCTATGTCCATGAGAGCACCAATTTCCTTTTGTGCCTCTGCCCATTGGTTTTGTGGCAGGTCCGGCATACCATTTGATTTTGGAAGAGTATGAAAGTGGAACATGTAACCCTGAGAAAATATATTCAGTACCCATTTGTCCTGGGTGATTATGTGCCAATTTTGTGCGAAAAGTGCTAGCTTCCCCCCTAGGGGTGCTGCCAAAAGGTAAGTGCTTGGCCTTTGTAGAGGAAAGTCATTGGGGCGGTTTCCTATAAGGTTGTGATTTGTTTTCTCCTCCTTTGGGGGCAGAAGCACCCTATGGTTTAGGTCTGTAGGAGCCTTGTGGCTGAGATCTGCCTCTTGGTCATCTGCCTCTTTGTGGCCTGTCTAACACCTGAAAGGACCAATTTTTTGAAGGCCAGTTTCTACTAAACCTAAGTGGTTGAACCTGTAAGAAATCCTTTACTGTTTGCATAAATTTTGCTTTATCCTCCATTTTCTTTAACACCTCTTCTGCCTTAACACCAAACAAAATATCATGCTGTAATGGAGCATCCAATAATTTTACTTTAACATGTTCAGGTAAACTTTGTTCTTTCAACCAAGCATGCCTTCGAATGACAGAGCCTGTAACTGCAGCTCTGCAAGAAGCCTCTAATGAATCAAAACCACATTGCAGAGTATACTTTCCCACTTGTTAAGCTGCATGCAATAATCCCTGCATTTCCTTATAGCCAGGATTCTCTGAATTTGTAAGCATTTTCTGCTTTAACAAAGACATGAGGTACTGCTGATATTAAAGCATGTGAAACTGGCAGTTTAAAGCCCTTACAGCTAAAGTAGCAGAAGTGTAAACTTTTTTCTCCATCTATCCAGAGCTCTAGAATCCCTATCAGAGGGAACAGGGTTTTTAGCAGTGGAAGCCTTAACCCCTTTGGGACCCTGAGAAATTGTTTCAGGGTCAGCAGCAGGGTTATTATAAAGAAATTTATGAGAATCAGGGACCCTGTAATACCCGTCTGGCTTGACTGGTGCAGGGGGTAAAGAATCAGGAGACAGACTGGATTCAGAGAAAACAATAAACTATATCAAGAACAGGGGGGATAACCAGGGGCCTGTGTTGAGGCAGTAAAAGAAAATCTCTTGGGCATTTTCTTGGATTCTGCATAATCCTGGCTCTCCCAGTGGAAATGTTCCCTCATGGTGTGCAGTTTCCCCAAAAGAGTAATCCTCAGGTGGAGAGGCTGAAGGTATAGATTTCTTCAGCATCAGAATCCTCATAGGAAGGAAGAGAATAGCCTTGATCTGAAGAGGAATCAGAGGAAATAGAAACCTGGTCAGAGGAATCATAGTCTGTGTCTTGCCTACGCCTTTTATATCAGGAGGGGGATGGGAACCCCTGATCAAAGTAATTAAGTCTTCGGCCATTTTAAGCATCTGTTTCTTTGGCATGGTTGACTGTCCAGGAGAATGTTGTACTTGTTTCTTTGTCTTTAATGGTGTCTTTGACTGTACTTTGGCTGCTGCAGAGGATTTAATAGTAAGCTGTGAAGGTCTGAAAACACCCTCAGAAGCAGATGCCTGCTCAGCGGCTCCGGACACATCTGAGGGAATATTTTCCGTAGGCCCAATACCTTGAGTATGTAGAGGCCTAGTTGTCTCCACGTGGAAGTCAGGTACGGCCTGTGGCTCTGAGGTAGCGGGTGTCAGCGGCTGCGAAAGCGCCTCACTGAGAACTGGCGACTGGCCTAGAAGAGGCTTCATCGATTTTGGACCTCTGATGCCTGTCTTCTTCATTGTCTGTGTTTTTTTATGAATTCCAGTCGTCAGTTGTTCCGATGGCATTATATAGTTAAACCTTCGGCCAAAGTAATATAATGCAAAATCAAACCGACGTTTAATAATGCATTTGTTGAATCTAGCACAAAACCAACAACTAGAAACATCGTGGTCAGGGCCTAGGCAAGGAATACAGTAAGAGTGAAAGTCCTTATGAGGTACTTGCTTCCCACAAGAAATACAATTGTTAACTTTTACTGACATCGGTCTGGAGCAAGAAAAAGTTTCCCCAACGGGGTACTTAGCTTTATTAAAGACTTCGGTTCTGCAACTCTATTTCGAAAATCTCAGGAGTCGGCCGACCGGCACTTGCAAACCGCTTCTGCTTCGGGCACCGCGTGGCAAGAAAGACTGAAGAAAATGGCGTCGCTTGCATCTTTTATACCCCTGACGCACTGACATCAGGGAAGAAGCGACAGCAACAGACGCCGGACCTAGACTTTGGAACTCGGGCCGAATGCGGGTTGCCTACCAGCAGGATAACCCAAGAGTACTGACTGCAACAGTGAAACATGATGAACATTCATGGTTTCCAGACTGTGTGAATGTTGACACCATAAACATTTTAGGAACCACTGAAGTTTCCTCTTATGCAGTTATGCATATGGAATTAGTAGGATGCAGGATGCCATGAAGCCCAGAGCCTGCAGAATTTGTCTTGCAGAAGATTGGGTTTTTGTTGCCATCAGTTTGAAGTAAGTAGTCAGTTGCCTTTGTTTGTCTGGCGTGAGGTAAGCCATCTGGGCAGTTGTATTTTAGCTTGCACCTAGGAATGTTATCTTTTGAGAGGGTACCAGTTGTGATTTCTTTTCGTTTACTGTGTACCCTAGACATGTTAGAAGCCTTTTCACAAACGCCAGGTTTCGTAGAAGAGTGTCCTTGTTCTCTACTTGAATGAGACAGTCGTCCAAGTAAGGATATATTTGAATACTTTTTTGTCTGCAAAATGCAATTATTGGTGCCAGGCACTTTGTGAAGACCGTGGGCGCAGTAGATAAGCCAAAGGGCAGTTGTACGAATTAGTAATGGATTAAGCCAGCCTTGAATATGACGTATCTTCTGCACGACTGTCTTATTGGGACATGCAGGTATGCCTCTTTTAGGTCTAAAGTCACCAGCCAAGCATTCTTGCCCATCATGGGCAGAAGCTGCTGCAAAGTGATCATTTTGAATTTTGGAATGTCCAGGTATGTGCTCAGAATCAATAAATCCAGTATTGGGCACCAGGCCTTGTCTTTTCTGGGTACCAAGAACAGTCTTGAATAAAACTGTTGTCCTTTTTCCTGTTCTGGTACTGTCTGAATCGCCCCCATATCCATGAGGGATGTAACCTGTTTCTGTGCCTCTAACAATTGATTTTTTGGCAGATCTGGCCAACCATTTGTCATTGGCAGTGCGTGGAAATGGAATCTGTATCCCTGTGATACGATGTTTAGTAGCCACTTGTCCTGGGTTATTAACTGCCAATTCTGAGCAAAAAGTGCTAATTTTCCCTCTATGGGTGCTGCCAAAAGATAAGTGCTTGGTGCAGGCAGAGGGAAGTCATTGGGATTGCTTTCTGTAGGTTTGCGCTTTATCTCCTCCAGATTTGGAGGTGGACGCGCCCCATTGCTTTGACCTGTAGGAGTCTTGAGCCTGGTACCTGGAACCCTTAGGTCATCTGGATTTGCCCCTTTGAGCTCTGTCTGACACAGGAAAGGACCGATTTTTTGTAGGCCAGTGTCTACTGAATCTTGGTGGCTGCACGTGTAAGAAATCTTTAACAGTTTGCATAGACTTAGCTTTGTCTTCCATTTTCTTTAAAACCTCTTCTGCCTTAATACCAAACAGAGAATCGTGCTGTAAAGGTGCATCTAGCAATTTAGCTTTAACATGATCAGGCAAATTTTGTTCCTTTAACCAGGTATGCCTCCTAATCACAGATCCAGTAACTGCGGCCCTGCAGGAGGCCTCTAAAGAAACAAAACCACATTGCAAAGTATGCTTTCTAACTTGTTCAGTTGCATGCAAATATTCCTGCAATTCTTTTATTTTCTGCACATTCTGAAATCATCATTTTCTGTTTCAGCAATCCCATAACATGTTGTTGGTACTTAAGCATAGGTAATTGACAGTTTAAGGCCCTGATTGCCAAGGTTGCAGATGTATAAACCTTTTTTCCCCCCATATGTCCAGTGCCCTTGAATCTCCGTCAGAGGGGGTAGGATTTTTTGCTGTTGAGGCCTTAACTCCCTTTGGACCCTGTGAAATAGTTTCAGGATCAACAGCAGGGTTTCTAAATAAGAACCGATGAGAGTCAGGGACCCTATATATCCGTCAGGCTTACTGCGAGCCGGAGGTAATGAGTCAGGGGTCAAGCTTGACTCCAAAAACACATCATCCACAATGTCTAAAACAGGGGGAATGGCTAAAGGTTTGTGCTGAGGGAGAAGGAAATCCCTGAGCCTCTTTTTTGATTCTGAGAAGTCTTGACTCTCCCAGTGAAAATGTTCCCTCAAAGTATGCAAGGTTTCTCCAAATGAATAATCCTCAGGAGGAGATGCAGAAGGAATAGACTCCTCGGCATCAGATTCCTCATAAGGAGGTATAGATAATTCCTTATCAGAAGAGGAATCAGAAGCAATAGAAACCTGATCTGAAGATTCATAATCAGTGTCTTGCCTAGGCCTCTTATCTGGAGGGGGATGGGTACCCCTGATCAAGGTAATAAGGTATTCAGCCATTTTGATCATCTGTTTCTTAGGCATAGAGGCCTGTGCACGTGGCTCATGCATTGGTTTTGTAGCTTTAGAAGTTGCTTTTGTCTTTGGTTTTGCAGCTGTCATTGGCTTGATGTACAAATGTTGAGGTCTGAATATACCATCAGAAGCCAGTGCCTGCTCAGCGGCTCCGGACCCATCCGAGGGAGATGCATCCATCAGCCAAACACCTTGAGTATCTTTTGAGTATCTTGTGGCATGCCGGACTCCACATGGGTGTCTGTAGAAGCCTGTGACTCAAAGGTAGCGGGTATCAGGGGCTGCAAAGGCGCCTCACTGAGTACCGGCAAACCGGCGACTGGCTTAGGAGAAGCTTCGTCTGTTTTGGATCTCAACTGCCTTTCTCTGTCCTTTTCTTTTCGTTTTTTTATGTACTCCGGTAGTCTGATTGCTATCCGATGACATTTCTGGGTAGTTAAATCTGTCTCCAAAATACTCTGATGCAAAAATATACCGATGCTTAATAGTGCGTCGGTTAAATCTAGCACAAAACCAACAGCCAGGCACGTTGTGATCAGGGCCTAGGCAAGGAATACAATATAAATGGAAATCCTTATGCGGTATTTGCTTCCCACAAGTAATACAATTATTAACTTTTTCTGACATCGGTAAAAAGCAAGAAAAAAGTTTCCCCAACGGAGTACTTAGCTTTAGTGAAGACTTTGGTTCTGAAACTCAAACATTTCAATAGTCGGCCGATGGGCACTTGCGAAATGCTTCTGCTTCGGGCACCGCTCGGCAAGAAAGACTAAAGAAAATGGCGTCGGCTGCATGTTTTATACCCCTGACTACCTGACGTCATGGAAGAGAAGATCCAAAACTTTGGAATCCAGGCCGACTGAGGGCAACCTGCTAGCAGATTACCCAAATATAATGACTGCAACAGTGAAACACGAAGTACAGTTTTGTACCTACCATAAATGTAGATGTTCGAGTGCTCATACAGCTGCAGTCATTACAGATGGGTTATCCTGCAGTCAGGCGGGTCCTTGGTCGGCCGAATTCCAAAGTCTAGGTCCGGCGTCGGTTGTCGTCGCTTCTTCCCTGACGTCAGTACGGCAGGGGTATAAAAGAGGCAGCCCACGCCATTTTCTTCAGTTTTTCTTGCCCCAGATGTCAGGTGCCCCCAGAAGGAAGGCAAAACATAGTATTATGCAAACATGCAATGTTGATAAATCAAAAAACAGTAGTTGCAAGCAAATACACCATAAAACAATACCCCAAAAAAGTGGTAATGCTTGGAGAAAGTGTGCACTGAACTCCAAAGTAGCTGCTTCCAAAATGTCTTTGGTAGGGACCCCCCTGAGGAAAGCTGCAGAGGTAGCTGTGGCCCTGGTGGAGTGGGATCTGATGTACACAGGCACAGATTTTCCATGAAATGAATAACAAAAGCGTATGCAGTGGGCTATCCATTTTGAAATTGTCTGTTTGGAAATTGCCTTTCCTTGAGCACCTGTAGCATAGGACACAAAGAGCTGGTCAGATTGCCTGAAGGACTTTGTTCTGTCCAAGTAATAACGAAGTTGTCTGTGAATGTCCAAGGAATGTAGTAGTCTCTCCTTTGTCCTGTGGATTTGGATAAAAGGTAGGTAAATGAATAGTCTGATTCAAAGCTACACTGGATACAACCTTTGGCATAAAGGTAGGGTTGGTTCGTAAGGAAACTCTGTCCTGATGGAAAATGATGAATGGTTGCACAGCCATGAGGGCCTGTAGCTCCGAAACCCTGCGTGCTGAGGTAATAGCCAGGAGGAAGGCTGTTTTCCATAACAAGTATTGTAGCTCTGTTGAAGACGCCGGCTCAAAGGGAGGCAGGGTCAGCTTTTCCAATACGAAGTTGAGATCCCAAGCTGGGACTGGTGGTTTCCGTGGGGGGTTTATATTTTTTGCCCCTCTGAGGAACTGCCTTAATAGAGGATGTGAGAATAAAGGAGGATCTGTATTGTATTGTGCAGAAATGGCTGAAGCGTGGATCTTGATGGAGGAGAAGGAAAGGCCACTGTTTAACATCTCAGCTAGGTACTGTAAAATTTGAGGTACATTTATTACCCAAGGATTCTGGCCCTTTTCTTGATTCCAGGAACAAAATAGTTTCCATCTGGTCGAGTAGGCTTTTCTAGTAGAGGGTCTTCTGGCCTCCAAGATGACATCCTGCACCTCCTTGGAGAGGAGAGTCTGTTGGGAAATTAAGGTATTCTCCATGCAGCTAGATTTAAGGTTTTGAGCTGGCTGTGAAGGGTTCTGTAGTTGTGCCAGGACAACAGAAGAGGGAGAAGAGGTAGGATCCATGGTGGTGAGTGTGGCAGGCTCTTTAGGAGAGTATACCAGTGCTGTCGTGGCCAGTCTGGAGCAATGAGAATCATTTGTGGCCTCTCTGCTCTGGCTTTTAATAGAACTTTGGTCAGTAGAGGAAGAGGCGGGACGGCATAGACTGTCAATGTTGTCCAATTGAAGGAGAGTGCGTCCACTTTCCAGGCCTGTGGATGACAGGTCCTTGAACAGAATTTTTTCAACTGGTAATTTCTGTGGGTAGCAAACAGATCCATGTCTGGCTGTCCCCATGCCTGAGTTATCTTTGAGAAGACTTGAGGATGCAACTTCCATTCGTGTGTGTCTGTCATGTTTCTGCTTAAGTTGTCTGCCAGTGTGTTTTCCTTCCCTGGCAGGAATTGTGCCTGTAGTTGAATTTGTAGTTCCAGAGCTGTGTTCCACAGGGCCATGGCTTGCCTGCACAGGGGGTATGAATGAGTTCCGCCCTGTTTATGTACCACATGACTGTGGTGCTGTCTGTCCTTATCAATAGCTGGCCTGGTTGCAGTAGGTCCTTGAAGGTCATAAGGGGCATTTTGCACGGCTAGCATCTCCTTTTGGTTGATGTGTAGGTGCTTCTCTTTTTGGGACCATCTTCCCTGAATGCACTGATCTGCCATGTGTGCTCCCCCAGGCGTAATCTAAGGCATCCGTTGTGATGATTTGAGTTGCTTGAGGTAAACAAAAAGGGAGACCTGTGTTTCTTTGGCATGCTTGAGCCCACCACAAAAATTCCTTTTGAAGGCATGGAATGAGTGGTATAATTGATTCCAAGCTGTGGCTGTGTTGAGACCATATGTTTTTTAGGTACCATTGCAGTTTCCTCATATGCAGCTTTGCACATGGTATCAGTAGGATGCAAGATGCCATGAATCCCAGAGCCTGCAGGACTTTCCTTGCAGTTAGTCTGGTTAAAGTTGCCATTTTGTTGAAGTAGTGAGACAGTTGCCCTTGTTTGTCTGGCGTGAGGTAGGCCATCTGGGTGGTTGTATTTAAGCTGGCACCCAGGAAAGTTATCTGTTGAGAAGGTATTAGTTTTGATTTCTTTTTGTTCACTGTGTATCCCAGGTAGTTTAACAGTTTTATTACAAACGCCAGATGCTGCAATAGAATGTCCTTGCTGTCCGCTTGGATCAGGAAGTCGTCCAGATATGGGTAGATTTGTATCCCTTGTTGTCTGCAGAAGGCAATTACTGATGCCAGGCATTTCGTAAACACTCTGGGCACAGTAGATAAGCCAAAGGGCAATGCAGAGAATTGGTAATGGGTTGAACCTGCAAGAAATTTGAGGTATCTTCTGCAATCTTGTCTGATAGGGACATGCAGGTATGCCTCCTTGAGGTCCAACGTTACCAGCCAAGACTCCTTGCCCAGCATAGGAAGAAGCTGCTGTAATGTGAGCATCTTGAATTTTGGTACCTGTAGATATGTGTTTAGGGTGGATAGGTCTAAGATGGGTCTCCAGTCTTTGTCTTTCCTTGGTACCAGAAATAGTCTGGAATAAAAACCTTGACCTTGTTCTTTTGCAGGTACTTCTTGAATTGCTTTCATATCCATGAGAGCGGAAATTTGTCTTTGTGCCTCTGCCCATTGATTTTGTGGCAGGTTTGGCAAGCCTCTCATTTTTGGAAGGGTGTGAAAATGGAACCTGTAGCCTCTGTCTATAATGTCTAGAATCCATTTGTCTTTTGTAACAATGTGCCAGTTTTTTGAAAATAATGCCAGTTTTCTGCACAAAGGTGCTGCCATTATAGCTTTGTTTGGCAGGCATAGGGGTAAGTCATTGTGTCTGTTTTCTAAATGACTGTGGCCTATCTTCTCCACCTCTTTGGGTTGGTGCTTGCCACTGTCTAGCTCTGTAAGATCCTTGAGGTTTGTCCTCTACCCCTTGGGCGTCTGTATCTGCCCCTGTAAGGTCTGTCCGTGGCTGGAAAGGACCAATTTTTTGAAGGCCAGTTTCTGCTGAAGCGTGGAGGTTGCACCTGCAAGAAATCTTTAACTGTTTGCATAGATTTCGCTTTTTCCCCCATTTTCTTTAGTACCACCTCAGGTTTAACACCGAACAATACATCTTTTTGAAGTGGTGCATCTAATAACTTTGCTTTGACATGATCTGGTAAGGATTGCTCCTTGAGCCAAGCATGTCTACGTATGACAGACCCTGTGACAGCAGCTCTACATGAGGCCTCTAAAGCATCAAAATCACACTGCACGGTACGTTTACCCACTTGCTCTGCTCCATGCAACAAATCCTGCAACTCTTTCAAATCTGGTTGTTCTGTTTGTGTCATTTTGCTTTTCAGCTGGGATAACAAAAACTGTTGGTATTTTAACATATGAAATTGACAGTTTAATGCCCTCATGGTTAAAGTGGCTGATGTATACACCTTTTTCCCCCACCTTTCTAATGCTCTGGAATCTCTCTCTGAAGGTAAAGGGCTTTTAGCAGTAGAGGCCTTTATCCCCTTGGGACCCTGTGAAACAGTTTCTGGGTCAGCAGTATGGCTTTTATAAAGGAACTGGTGAGAATCAGGAACCCGGTAATACCTGTCTGGTTTAACAGGGGCTGGAGGTAAAGAATCTGGATTAAGACTGGCTTCTGTATACACATCATCCAAAATATCTAAAACAGGAGGGATAGCCAGGGGCCTATGCTGGGGAAGCAGTAGAAATTCCCTGAGCCTTTTCTTGGAATCTGAGTAATCTTGGCCTTCCCAGTGGAAGTGCTCCCTCAATGTATGCAAGGTTTCCCCAAATGAGTAGTCCTCAGGGGGGGAGACTGAGGGAATAGACTCCTCAGCATCAGAGTCATCAAAAGGGGAATAGGCATAATCCTGGTCCTCAGAATGGTCCGAGGTAATAGAAGCCTGGTCCAATCTGGGCCTTTTGTCAGAGGGGGGTTGAGAACCCCTGATGAGAGTTATCAAATCCTCAGCCATTTTAAGCATCTGTTTTTTTAGGCATGGGGCCTTGAGAGGAGGTCTGAGGGCCTTGTTTTTTAGTTTTGATGGTAGCTTTAGATTTAGTGAAGGCTTTAATAGAGAAGGTGGAAGGCCTGAAGACGCCTTCAGAAATGGCAGGCCTCACTAAATTTTCGGTTTCCCCGCCAAGAGTGGCGTCGGTATCTGCAGAGGGAATGCAGACTGAGGAGCCTGCGACCTCGGGTACTGAAGACACCAGTAAAATAGTTTCATCGGTAGTCAGGGGCTGCATAGGCACCTCGCTGAGAACCGGAGAACTGGTAGTCGGCCTAAGCGTGGTCTCAGTACTCTGTGCGGGCCTCGGGTGGCGGTCCTTGTCTTTGCGTCTTTTTCCTAAAACTGGTGTCTGTGTATCCGACGACATGATATAATTAAATTTTTTGCCAAAATAATGAAGGGCTTAACTCCTGGCGCTTAATAGTGCGCTTGTTGAACCTAGCACAAAAACGGCAGGCCGAGACGTCGTGGTCTGGCCCTAAGCAAGGTATACAGAATGAGTCAAAATCCTTATGCGGTATTTGCTTCCCACAAGAAATGCAATTATTAACTTTGTCTGACATCGGACTGAGGCAAGAAAAGTTTTCCCAATGGGGTACTTAGCTTTAAAGAAGACTTCAGCTGAAATACTGTTTGTAAATCTCAGGAGCTGGCTGACCGGCACTTGCGAACTGCTTCTGCTTCGGGCACCGCGCGGCAAGAAAGACTGAAGAAAATGGCGTCGGCTGCCTCTTTTATACCCCTGCCGCACTGACGTCAGGGAAGAAGCGACAACCGACACTGGACCTAGACTTTGGAATTCGGCCGACCGAGGACCCGCCTGACGGCAGGATAACCCATCTGTAATGACTGCAGCTGTATGCACGATGAACATCATCTGGGTTCTGGTGGCTAGTTGAGAGAAGTAGCCTGTCAGATAGGCTTGTTTTTCTGGAGTAAGGAATGCCATCTGGGGAAGCTGTGTCCAGGCTTGCTCCCAGGAATACAATTTTTTGAGTGGGTACTAGTTTGGATTTCTTTTCATTTACAGTGTACCCCATGGAGGTCAGTAGGTGCTTTACAAAGGTCAGGTGCTGTATCAGCTTTTCCTGTTTGCCTGAATCAGGCAGTCATCTAAGTAGGGGTAAATTTGAATATTCCTTTGTCTGCAGAAAGCAATGGCTGGAGCCAGGCATTGTGAAAACTCCGGGAGCAGTGGATAAGCCAAAGGGAAGTGCAGAGAACTGAAAGTGCATAGATCATGCTCTGAAACATAGACATTTCCTACAGGAATCCCTGATTGGGATGTGTAGATAGGCCTCTTTTTGGTCTAGGGTGACTAACAGAGCATTCTTGGATAGCACAGGAAGAAGCTGCTGGAGGGTGAGCATTTTGAATTTTGGTATCACCAGGAAGGTGTTTAGAATTGAGAGAGGATTGGGAGCCAGGTGCCCTATTTTCTGGGTACCAGGAAAAGTTTGGAATAGAAACCTTGGCCTATCTGGTCTGCAGGAACAGGCTGTATTGCCTTCATGAAGAGCAAGGACTGGACTTGGTTTCGTGCCTCTGCCCACTGGTTTGGAGGAAGATCTGGAAACCCTTTTGGGGTAGGTAGAGTGTGGAAATAAAATCTATATCCCTGGGACACTATGTTGAGAAACCATCGGTCGGTGGTGATAGAGGCCCAGTTTTGGGCATGAGAGGAGAGATTTCCTCCTAGGGGCACAAGCAGGTGAGCAGAAGTAAGGGGGTGGAGGTGTAAAGTCATTGTGAGTTCTTTCCATAACGGGGTGGCTTAGCACTCCCTGTTTTTGAAGGGGAGGAATTCCATTGCTTAGATCTCTGCATTCCCTGGGTCTGCCTCCCCTAGGTCTTGTCTGAGCTGGTCTTGAGGGGGCCGGAAAGGACCAGTGCTTGGAGGGGAAATGCCTACTGAACCTCAGAGGCTAGACATGCAAGAAATCTTTAACTGTATGCATAGATTTAGCTTTTTCTTCCATCTTTTTTAAGACCTCTTTTGCCTTGGTACCAAACAAATTGTCTTTGTTCAATGGGGTGTCCAATAGTTTTGATTTGACATGGTCTGGCAAGGTCTGTTCCTTAAGCCAAGCAGGTCTTCTAAATATAGAACCTGTGACTGCTGCCCTGCCGGATGCTTCTAGGGCGTCAAAGCCACATTGCAAGGTAGGTCTAGTAACTTGGCTTGCAGAATGCATATGCTCCTGTAATTCTTTATTTTCTGCACAAGCCGGAAAGGATAGATATTTTTTGTTTAAGGAGTTCCATAGTATGTTGCTGGTATTTCAGCATGTGGAACTGACAATTTAGTGCTCTAATGGCAAGAGTTGCAGAGGTGTATACGTTTTTACCCCATCTGTCTAAAACTTGGGAATCCCTGTCCAAGTGGGTGGGATTCTTAGCTGTGGTTGCTTTTATTCCTTTATGCCCTTGGGAGATGACCTCTGGGTCAGCAGAAGGATTCTTGAAAAGAAATTTGTGAGAGTCAGGGACTCTTAATACCGGTCAGGCTTCCTGGGAGCATTAGGAAGGGTGTCAGGCGTTAAACTGGATTCCATAAAAACACCATCCACAACATCAGGGACAGGAGGAATGGCTAAAGGTCTGTGCTGTGGTAAATCTAAGAAATCCCAGAGTCTCTTTTTGGACTGAGGACAGTCCTTGACACTCCCATTGGAAATGCTCCCTTAAAGTATGTAGGGTTTCACCAAATGAAAAATCCTCTGGAGGAGAGGCAGAAGGAATGGTTTCCTCTGCATCTGAATCCTCATAAGCAGACAAGGGTTGCATGTCTTCATATTCATTGGACTCCTGGTCAGATAAAACTGCTGGGGACAACTCTACTTTGGAAGGGGTAGGCTGGCTTTCCCTAATAAGCAAGATAAAATCTTCCGTCATTTTAAGCATTTGAGAATGAGGCATGGAAGCAGGTGCTTGAGTATGGGTCGCTTTTTTAGGCGTAGCTTGTACCCTAGGCCTTAGAAACTCGGTAGTTTTAGAAAGAACTGAAGATGCGAAAGAAGTCGGTTTGTGAGTATCGGTAGTGCGAAGAGATTCCTTGGAAGCCGGTGCCTGCTCATCGGCTCAGGACCCATCCAAGGTAGAGACATCCACAGGATCCTTAGTCAAAGAACAGTCTCACGGCATACCGGACTCCGAACAGGTCTCTGTAGCGGCCTACGAATCTACAGAAGTAGGCATCAGGGGCTGTTGAAAGTACCTCACTGAGGACCGGTGAACTGGCGACTAGCTTAACGGAAGCGTCGTCAGCAGTTTTGGACCTGTGTGGTCTGTCTCTGTCTTTATCCTTACGTTTCTGCAGAAGATCGGTAGTCAGATGGCTTACCGAAGCCATTTCAGACTACGGAGATAGAGAGCAAAAATATTTAGCTACAATAAGGGCCCAACGACTTATAGTTCTGGCGTTGAACAAAGCACAAAACCGACAGTGAGGGGATGCTGTGGTCTGGGCCTAAAAAGTTGTTACATTAAGAATGGAAATCTCGGTGTGGTATTTGCTTTCCACAGGTGAGACAATTGTTAACTTTTTCTGACTTCGGTTAGAGCAAGAAAAAAGGATTCCCAAAGGGGTACTTAGCTTTAGAAGACTTCAACTTCAATTTGGAAACGAAAACTCAGGTAGCGGCCGACCAGCACTCGTACGAACTGCTTCTGCTTCGGGTTCCTCGGCAAGAAAGACTGATGTAATGGCGTCGGCTGCCTGACTTTATACCACTAACGACCTGACGTCAGTCCTGGAGCGACAGCAACCGACGCAGAAATACTACACCTCTGGTATTCAGGCCACCCCTCGTAGGATAACCCAGGATAACCCAAGTATGATGACTACAACAGTGAAACACGAAGAACATCTGGGTGAATGATGCAAAATGCATTCTGTTTCATACTCAGTATCCCCCAGTAGTCAGTGCTGCCTGCATCAATGCACCCACTAAAGAGTTTTAACTGCTAAAAAAAAAAGATATGACTAACAAGACTGGCATCCTCCAAAAGATAATTTTATTTCATCCGTTATTTTACCAAGCTATGAACGTGAAATACGCGGTCTGCAATTTCAGTCAACAATTAACACATCAGTTTGCCTTTTACCGTATACAGGAAAAAAGTACCACTCTGTGTGTGTGCATCTGAAACATGCAAACTGGGTTCAGCTAGTGGCCTCAGCATTGGAGAACCCAGGGGGGGGGGTGGGAATGAAGGTGCATAGTCTGCTTACCTCTTGGGGGGGTAAGCGAGCATTTCAGCGACTCGCAGGGAAGCGAGACTTCACTGGTGGAGACTGGGAAACCACTTCTCATGTTTCATGAAAAAGGGTACGCTGCTTGCTGGCAATGATCATTAAGGAAGAGAAGGACAACCAGCATGGACAGTCCACTGCACATTTCCAGTCTACTCCACCACCCTAGCAACGGCTGGGGAAGTGCACAGGATTTAAGCATAAACCCTTTGAACCACCTCAAATGTCTGTCTAAACAGTCTCTCTCAGTCGAACTTCACCAAGCCAATTGGGAATGTACTGGCCGATTGTCTGGCAAGTAGCTGATGTATCACAGGCGGGGCAGACAGAACTACTGTAAATGCCATTTACGATTTTAATAATACATACACACCACATCCAGCTGTCACTTTAATCACAAGAAACTGTGTATTAAAATACAGTAACACAAACTGAATAACGTGCAACTTTTCTTACTCAAATATTTAGGTGCATAATTAGGGTAACAGAAAAGGGGCTGTTGATTGGTTTGCATTCCCTTTACATTACTCTGCTCTACAGACAACGATACAAGGTGGTACTGAAAATTCTGTCAAGATAACCACATCAGGTAAAGTAGGTAAAAAGGACAGGACAGGTCACCAAAATACATTTTCCATTGATTTCAAAATGCATGATCTTGGGCGCAAACTAAAACCTCAAAACATTTGCACACAAATCATCAAAACAAAATAAAGGGCCCAGCCTTTTATCAAAGGGATACTACAGTTTACTATGCATACTTACAGTTTCTTTTAGAAGTGCATTAACAAGTTCTTGGTCTACAGCAGAAGCTCCTTCAATGGCATCTGCCTCTCCATCATCAGCTACCTCCTGTCCTGGAAAGGCTGGACCTGGTTGTTCATTATGCAATACATCCTGTCCTCTTGGCTGTTCTGGTGCATGTGCCATGGGAGGAAAGAAAGGCGGACCTGGTGAGCCATGTAACGGGCGTATTACTACAGGAGGAAACTCAGCTGGTCTAACTGCGTCAAGCTGTTCCGATTCAGCTTGCCTTCCCTGAGGTGCATAATGACCATTATCCAATAGTTCAAAATCATCATCACCTGCCACAGTATTTTCAGAGTGCTGTCTTTCCCAGTTAGCATCTGGAAGATTCGGTTCAAGTTCCCTTTCTAACCGATTTACAGTAGTTTCCCTAATCCTTTTTCTTTGGTGCAAATTGCCTTGCTCCACTTCCTCCAAGGTGATAACATCACACTCTTTCTTTGCATTTGGATGCAAAGAATGAAGCTTCTTTTCTTGCATGTGCTTTAGTTGTTCCTGTAATCCATGTGATGTACTAGGCAAAGGTGGGCTGAAGTCCCCATTCTCCTCTCTAGCTGGACCCTCATTTTTCTCAGTATTACTTCGTAATGTCCGTCGGTCAGAAAAATGCAAGTGATTTGCTACAGACTTGTTTATTGCTGCTGGGAAGTCTTCATGTCTTCCTTGGTCACTGGGTTTGGCACTTTTCCACAGAGCTGCAGGCCTGATGATACTTGGACGATTTGGTAGCTGCCTTGGAGGCTAACAAAAAATAATGTCAGTCTACAGGAAGACACAACAAACAAATGCTTTTTAGAAAAAAACTGCATGCAGCTACAAATTACTGTTACCTTTGTTCCTGTCTTAAAACAGGATTACCAAATGCTGCGTCATGCAGTGGTATGACATGATTAGATTTGTGTACTGCAGCTTGTAAAAGAATTGTGTTACACAGTCAGCTGTTTCCTGTTTTGTCATAGTTCAAATATTGATGACCATCTCAGAATTAACAACCAATGAAAAGAAAGAAAAAAAAATAAAAAAGAAAGACATGTTTTTTAATTCAAATACAGTCTCTTAATACAGACACTCAAAATGCTAACTATAAAGAAAACCCACAATTACGGTCATGACCACTGTTCATGTTGCAGCATATGGGAGGAGTTGTGCATACTTTTATTTCTTCTTTGAAAATATTAACTTTGTAAGAATCAGTTGCAATATTACAGATTAGCTACACGAATCTGATGAAGCAAATTTTGATTAAAAAAAATGTACACCAGAGTTTTATTTTTTAATTAATTAGTCACAGCTATAGTTCATGATGACTTCCTGGCAGTGTGAGAAATTTCATGCAGAAAATGCCTTTTAACTAGGGTGGAACTGTGCCCATCTTTGGTAACCAGGGGGGGCTAAAAGTAGCAGGGCAATAACAGCTTAGCACTTGGAGATTTTCAGGCTTGTTGGCTCCTTCTCCTAACCCATTCAGGCTGTTTGGCTTCTTCCCCTAAGCCTATCACAAACCCTCCTTACAGTTCTTTGCAATGGTGTGAACACACACCTGCCTAAAAGAAAAGGTCACTTCCTCAGTAAGAAAGACATGTACAGAGTTAAACCACCAAGATAAACATTTAC
Organism: Protopterus annectens; assembly: GCF_019279795.1. Classification (NCBI taxonomy): domain Eukaryota; kingdom Metazoa; phylum Chordata; order Ceratodontiformes; family Protopteridae; genus Protopterus; species Protopterus annectens. The sequence goes on along the minus strand of NC_056746.1, from coordinate 350,626,005 downwards.
CAGGCCAGGCATAGAAGTCCTGCAAGTGCTGGCGGGCCTATGCACCACAGGGCTGGAGAAGGATGGTTGGGCAAGAATGCCTCATCAATGATGGATTTACTCCTTACAGGTCTGGCATTATGACAACTACAGAATTATCACATCTGCTAAGTGATTCACATTAAACAAATAGAAGAGTCCCTAGAATTCCTTCTTGGGCATTCCCAGTTACTGCAACATGCCTTAGGCAATGACAGTCCCAAAGAATGACTGTTCTACAAGTGATGTCAAGCTTATAGTGACTGAGAATACATGATGTTAAGTTGTCAATCTCGCCTTCATTCTTGCTTGATGGGTTCGGAGCCGATCCTCGGCTCCGACTCGGCACTTTGCTAAGCTCGAGAGTCACTTTTACCAGCTCGAGGCAGCCCCATATCCCATGATGCAAGGCGGTAAGTACCCAGATCTCGTTTGCCGCTTCGCTGATGAGGTCCTCCTTTTACCAGCTCCTGTTAAGTGTTTAAATTTAAACTGCTTTTAGCCCCTTTTCACTTTTAAACTAGTTTTTTTCTTAGAAATCTTTCAGTTTTAGTTAATTGTAACCCCCTTTTTGACTAAAATTATCCTTCCTCCTTAATTTTTTTTAGTCAGGCCTACCTTCCCCTCCCACCCCCCCCCCCCTGTCAGGGTGTGTGTATGTGAGGTTTTTACTATTTACTCCTTAATTTCAATTGTTTGTTTGGGACTGTGTGTGTTCTGTTAGTGTCCACTATGTCCAAAGAGCAGAGGGTCTCAGGCTTTAAGAAGTCTGACTCGTGCTGTCAGAAGATGTCTCTGACAGACGGTCACACTTCTTGTTTATACTGCCTGGGACCTCTCCACCTGCAGGACTCCTGTGCAATATGTCATTCTTTTAGCCAGAGAGTCCTGCAGGAAAGGAGAAACAAACTTATTTTAAGGGGACTCCTTAAACCGGAGGGCTCCCCGGCCAAATCGGCTTCGGGAAAGCCTTCCAAGTCTAAGGCCCAGGCTTCTGTTCCAAAGCTGGCCTTGGCTCCGACTATGTCGGAGTCGAGATTGCTCCGCTGGAGCCGATCCAACCTTGGTAAACCTCGGCACCGATGGCTATCGGTGCCGATACTTTGGTCACTTTGGTGTCGGTTCCGGTACTGGCTCCGACCACCATGTGGCAGGCTGTCGGCGCCGACCGGCCCCGACACCGCTATTTCGATGCCTGCATCGGCTCCGGCCGGAGCCGATGCATCTAGATCTTCTATCGGAGCTGAAAAGTTATCGGCTCCGACTGGATCAGTGGGTTTGTCGGCTCCGATGGTTCCTTCGAGGAAGAGGTCCAGGTCCCCCTCTTTGGAACCGATTCTGTCGGCTCCGGCCTCACCTCTTCTTTCGGAACGGAGCCATCGGAGCCGATCATCTAGGTCGTCCAGGTTATCTGACCATGATTTAGAGAGGGTGGTAAGCAGATTATTAAAATCACAGGCACTTGCCCAGATGCTTCATAGTCCATCTCAACAGACGACTATTAGTCCACACCCCCTTCAAGTTCCTCCTTCAACTCTACCACAGAGTTTGGAGCTGGAGTCTATGGGAATAGTTACGGCTATAGCTGAAGGGCAGATACCCCCTCCTTCTGCACCTTCAGCATCTACTCTTATCTCCTCCTCGAGACCTTCCTTGGAGGGATTCGGTGGTCGGGCTTCCCTGGTCTCCTCCGAGGGGGTGAGTGCCATCGGACCCTTGTCCGACCCCGCTCTTCCCCTTGGAGCTTCGGCCTTGGTGAGCTCGGCTCCGACATCTGCTTCGGAGCCTTCCCTTTCGGTGGGCCCGGGGGTCCCAGTTTCTGCGGAACGGGTTCTCTCGGATCTCCCTGGAAGGGGGGCCTTCGAGGTGATGAAGAGTGTGCTGGCCACTGGGCTCAGTCAGCAGTCTATTCCCTTAGCTCCTCCCTCTACAGTGCCTGTTGATATCTCTTCCATCTCTCTTGCTCCCGGACCTAGAGATCCACCGCCTCAGGTTTCCCCACTGGGAAGAACCCCCTCTTCCGAGGATTCTCCTGACCAGTCAGGAGATCCTCCGAGCAAGAGGACTTGTAAGAGGAAACACCTGGACTCACCTGAGTCTACCACTTCAGATACCGACTTAGATGAGTCGGAGGGATCCCCAAGATCCCCCTCTGAGGATGTCTCCTTTTCAGACATCCTAGAACTCCTAAAACAGAGGGGAAACTGGCCCTCCATAAATCCCTCCGAGGATGAGTCGGTATACCTAGAGGCGTTTGGATCTCGACCCTCCACCTCCTGGGTGTCTCCACCTTTCGACCCCCTTATGCAGGTTATTGCTCGAAAGGCTTGGGCTGCTCCTGATTCTGTAGAGCCACTTCCTAGGAGGCTGTCTAAATTTATTACAGCCCCATCTGGTAAGCAATTCCTTACAAAAGGTGTCCCTGTTGATGCCATGGTGGTGGCGGCCGCCACTAAGAAGGAACTTGCAGATCCTTCCGTACCAGTCCATCCTCCTAATAGGGATTCTAGGACCATGGATAGGTATGGTAAGCGGATGTTCTCCTCAGCGACCTTTGCCATGCGTTCACTGAACTATTTATGTCACTTCACCAGACTCCAAAGGGACATCCTTAAGGAACTAGGTGAAGTAGTGCAGGATCCTACGGCTGCAGGGGCTCAAGAAAAGACTGCTTCTCAGCTAGGAATCCTTAATTCTATAGCTAACTCCCCCATGCGACTGATCTCGTATGCAGCAGATGGAGCGAGTAGAGCCGCGGGTACAGGAGTGGCTCTTAGATGTCAATCCTGGATGCGGCTCTGTAATTTTGCAGATCCCTTTAAGGCGTCCTTCACCAATTCTCCCTTTGATGGGTCAGCATTGTTTGGCCCTCAAGTGAAGGATACATTGACCAGGTGTGAGCAGGACGGCAAGACTCTTTCTGCCGTAGGGGTCCGTTTTTCTACCCCCTCTAGACCTTACCCCAAAGGTCAGAAGGGCGGAAAAATGTGGTTCCGTAAATCCCAGGGAGTCATGCCAGACACACGTGGTCAGTTTACCCCTAGAGGCAGAGGGGGTAATAATAACAGACGCCGCCCTAGAGGCAGAGGGGTTCCACAAAACCAGGAAAGCAGAGAGCCTCTCTCTGACAAGCCCTTCCAGCATCCCTGAGATGCTGCCCGACTGTCCATCCTTGGAGGCAGTCGGGGGAAGACTATCGCTGTACCCAGAAGCCTGGCGTTCCCTCTCTCAAGACAGATGAGTACAGTCGATCATATCAGAGGGTTACAAGATTCCTTTCGAGGAAAGTCCTTTCACTCACAAAAATTCCCTTCCAGATGTGCCACCCGGTCTAAGGGAAATTGCAAAGTTAGAAGTTTCAAAGCTTCTACAAAAAAGGGCCATTCAGCCAGTTACAACAGACCATTCAGAGCCCGGAATCTACTCAAGATTCTTTTTGGTCCCCAAAAAGACGGGAGACTGGAGACCAATATTGATCTCAGCAGACTCAACAGGTCTGTGAGGAAGACAAGATTTCAATGGTCACACTTCAATCAATTTTGCCCTTCCTAGAAAAGGACAACTGGATGTGCTCAATAGACCTTCAGGACGCGTACTATCACATAAAAATTCACAGACACTCCAGACGGTTTCTCCGCTTTCGGCTGGGGTCCAGTCATTTTCAATTCAGAGCCCTGCCCTTTGGTCTCACTACAGCCCCCAAAGTGTTCACCAAATGTATGGCAGTGGTCACGGCTCACCTGAGACGTCAAGGATTCCAGGTGTTTCCGTATCTCGACGACTGGCTCCTTTCAGCCACCACCAGGCATCACCTTCTTCAAGCCAGGGATTATACCCTAAATCTATGCACTCAATTAGGAATTTCGATCAACTACGAAAAATCCTCCTTATTGCCCTGCCAATCTATTACTTTCATAGGCGCAAACTTAAACACTGTTCGGATGTCAGCAACCCTCACGGACCAAAGAATCTCAGGCCATTACCCATCTTCCACTGGCCCGCTTCTATATGCGTCTTCTTCAATGGATGTTGTTCACCCAGTGGTCTTACCAACAACTTCCCATGCGTCACCAAATCCTGGTGACACAAATTTGCAAGAATCATCTATCATGGTGGATTTCTTCTCCCCAGATTCATCAAGCAGACCCTTTGTATCCCCGGCCCCGGTAGCCACAGTCACTACGGACGCCTGCCTGATCGGGTGGGGGGGTCATTATCAGGGCAGGATGGTTCATGGGACGTGGCAACCGTTCGAATACCACCTGCACATAAATGTCCTAGAGATGACAGCAGTGCTTTTAATGTTGCAAGCCCTCAACGACTTTCTTCCCTTGGGAACAATTGCAATTTACACAGACAACATGTCTGTAGTATGGTATATCAACAAACAGGGTGGAACCAAGTCCTACCCCTTGTGTCGAGAAGCTCTCAGACTTTGGCAATGGGCGATCTCCTCTCATCGGTTTCTGGTAGCAACGCATATCCCTGGGAAAACCAACATTCTAGCGGACAGATTGAGCAGAGCTATTCTCATGCCTCACGAGTGGTCTCTCAAACAATCTATAGTGGAGAAGATTTTTCTAGAATGGGGCCGCCCATGTTGCGATCTTTTTGCTACTCCCCAAAACAGCAAATGCCCAGACTTCTTTTCTCTCTTCCCACTACCAGGCCATCCCCCCAGAGACGCTCTAACCCAGGATTGGCCCCAGGGACTTCTTTATGCCTTTCCTCCCTTTCCATTGATTCCACAAGTACTCCAGAAAGCCACCGTTTTGAGAGCCAAAATGATTCTCATTGCTCCCTATTGGCCTCGACAAATTTGGTTTCCGTTCCTCCATCGTCACCTGTTGGTGCAGCCCTGGCATCTGGACCCAGTGCCAGACCTTCTGATTCACCAATTGGGTCAGCTGCAATCGGTCTATTCCTTCTCTCAACCTCACAGCTTGGTTGCTCCACTTCCTTCCTTAGCCAGGCTTCCTATGATCTCTAATCCTGTTAGGGATATCACAGTGGCTTCCCTTAAATCCTCTACTAGAAGGATTTATACCAGCAAGTGGAAACGTTTCTCTTGTTGGGCAAAAGCTAATAATATAGATCCTTTTACTGCCCCTGTTCAAGCAGTTTTGGATTTCTTAGCGGAAATCTTCCACTCGGGCTCTTCATCTTCCACGGTCAAAGTTCAGTTGGCTGCTATCTCGAATTTCCATGTCGTGTTTGCAGATCACAACATTATGTCACACAGGCTTTGTAGAGCCTTTCTAAAAGGAATTTTTCTCCTGAAACCTCCAGTCAGGAGTCCTCCTCCTCAATGGGACCTAAATCTAGTGCTGACATCCTTAATTCTTCCTCCCTTCGAGCCAGCTGTTTCATGTTCCCTGAAATTTCTTTCATGGAAAACGCTCTTCCTTGTTGCTATTACCTCGGCAAGGAGAGTGTCAGAACTTCATGCTCTCTCTGTTCGTCCCCCTTATTTGGTCTTCTACAAAGACAGGGTATCCTTGAGAACTAATCCAACCTTTTTGCCCAAGGTGGCCTCGAAAAATAATTTGAACCAATCTATTGACCTCCCGGTATTTTTCCCTAATTACTCAAACAGATCGGAACAAAATTACATTATCTTGATGTTCACCACCAACTCAGATATTATTTGGACAGAACAAAACAATTCAGGAAATCCGATCAGCTCTTTCTTTCTTATGCTGAAAACAAGAAAGGCCTCCCTGTCTCCAAAGTGACCTTATCTAGATGGCTTTCTTCTACCATCTCTGAAATCTATCAGCTCAGGGGAAAACAGCTGTGCTCAAAACCTAAAGCGCATTCAACCAGAAGCTTAGCCACTTCTACAGCTTTTCAGGCTAGACTTCCTTTAGACACTATTTGTGCAGCAGCCACTTGAGCCACTCCTCATACCTTTGTTTCTCATTACAAATTGGATTTGGCCTCCAGGGATAGAGCCAGTTTTGGCTCTACAGTTCTCAAGAGTCTGTTCCATTGAGCCACCCAGGATAGAGGTGCTAGGGACGTGGTCCCATCAAGCAAGAATGAAGGCGAGATTGACAACTTAACATTGAGAAGTTATGTACCTACCATAACGTTCCATGTTAGTTGTCTTCTCTCGCCTTCTTTCTTGCGACCCTCCCTCCTGCCCCCTGGCCTGGACAGACCTTTTTCTCCCTTTATGGAAGAATGCTTCTTAAGGCCAGCTAGTTCTAGTCTACCTTATAGCCCATCCTTTAGGCTTTTTGCCTTTCTTCCTTCTGGGAAGTTTTTTGTGCTAGGTGTTATTGCCTATAGGTACTAAACGAGATCTGGGTACTTACCGCCTTGCATCATGGGATATGGGGCTGCCTCGAGCTGGTAAAAGTGACTCTCGAGCTTAGCAAAGTGCCGAGTCGGAGCCGAGGATCGGCTCCGAACCCATCAAGCAAGAAAGAAGGCGAGAGAAGACAACTAACATGGAAAGTTATGGTAGGAACATAACTTCTCATTCAGTGTTGATCAGCTAGCTGCTGTCCAAATACTGTCTGTTGCAACGTACTGCAGGAAGCCCAAAGAAACAGCCATGGTCTTGCTGAAATGAGGCAGCAGGAATCTACTATCCTTCAGGTAGTTACCTCTAATTTAATCGGTCAGTCATTTGGAAAATGCATCTTTAGACACTTACTACTTTTCTTTGAGATACACAGGATGTAAGCACCTGGCTATTCTTCCTGAACAGATTCATATTGTTCAAGCAGAAGTATAACTTGTCTGAGGACCATCCATGTGGTGCAGAATGTATTCAACTTTCCTGGCATATGTGAAAAAATAGAAGTTATGTTCTTACCATAACGTTCCATGTTAGTTGTCTTCTTCTCGCCTTCTTTCTTGCTGGATGGGTTCGGAGCCGACCCTCACTGCCACTCTAAAAGCTCGAGAGTTGGATCCACCGGCTCGAGGCTCCCATTATATCCCACAATGCTAGGCGGTATTACCTCAGATCTCGTTTGTAAGCTAGGCCCAGCCAATAATAAAAACCAGAACTACTGGAAATGGGAGAACCCACCTCTATAAAAAGGAAGGGAAGAAGGTGACCTGAAGCCTGATCAAGGAATATATGCACAGCAGAGCATATACCTATAGCAATAGAGGTGGTAGAAAGAGAGGTCACAATCAAACTCCTCTAGGTCTGTCCAGGCTAGGGGAAAGGAGGGTGGGACTCAAGAAGGCGAGAAGAAGACAACTAACATGGAACGTTATGGTAAGAACATAACTTCTATATGTTAAGTTGTCTATCTCGCCTTCATTCTTGCTGGATGGGACCGCGTCCCTAGCACCTTGTCCCGGGTGGCCTATCGGAACAGACTCTTGAGAACAGTGGAACCAAAGTTAGCTCTATGTCTAGAAGCTAAATCCAACTTATAATGAGAAATGAAAGTGTGAGGAGTAGCCCAAGTAGCCGCTGCACAAATGGTGTCAATAGGCAGCCTGTCTTGGAAGGCTATAGAAGTAGCCAAAGCTCTGGTGGAGAGGGCCTTAGGTTTGTTAGGCAGCTTTTGGTGTCTAATTTCATAAACAAAGGAAATCAGAGATGTTAGCCATCTGGAGAGTGATACCTTCGAAACTGAAAGTCCCTTTCTGCCTTCTGCATAAAAGACAAACAACTGGTCAGTTTTTCTGATCTGTTTGGTCCTATCCAAATAATACCTTAACTGACGAACATCTAGCCAATGCAATTTTTGTTCAGACCTGTTAGAAAAGTTAGGAAAAAACACAGGGAGGTCAATGCTTTGATTTAGGTTAGACGCAGAGGCTACTTTAGGTAAAAAAGATGGATTGGTTCGTAAGGCCACCCTGTCTTTATGAAACAATAGATACGGTGGTCGACTGTTGAGTGCATGAAGTTCTGAGACCCTTCTAGCTGAAGTAATGGCTACCAGAAAGAGAGTCTTCCAGGATAGCAATTTCAATGAACAGGAAGCTGCAGGTTCGAAAGGGGGAAGAATCAAAGATGTGAGAACTAAATTAAGGTCCCAAGAAGGAGGAGGATTTCTTATAGGAGGTCTGAGAAGAAAAACTCCCTTCAAAAAAGCTTTGCAAAGCTTGTGAGACATGGCAGAATCTGAAATGCCCACATGAAAATTAGATATAGCTGCCAATTGGACTTTCAGAGTAGAAGGAGATGAACCTGCGTGAAAGAGTTCAGCTAGAAAATCAAGAACTATTTGGATGGGAGCAGTGAAAGGATCTAAGTCCCTTCCTTGAGCCCAATAGGCAAAACGTTTCCACTTACTAAGATAAATCTTTCGAGTGGAAGATTTATGGGAAGCTATCAAAATATCTCGAACAGTGTGAGATATTTGAGGAAGCCTGGCTAAGGTTGGAACTGGAGGAACCAAGCAGTGAGGTTCAAAGATGGGAGGGAGCGATGAAACTGACCCGACTGATGGATCAAAAGATCTGGAACTAGGTCCAGATGCCAGGGTTGCTCCAACAGAAATTAGATGTAGAAAGGGGAACCAAACCTGTCGAGGCCAGTAAGGAGCAATGAGGATCAATGAGGCCTTCTGAGCGATAGCTTTCTGTATCACTTGAGAGATTAGTGGGAAGGGAGGGAATGCATACAGAAGTCCCCGGGGCCAAACTTGGACTAGAGCGCCTCTGCTGGGCTGGCCTGGTAAGGGGAAGAGGGTGAAATAATCTTTGCACTTGCTGTTTTGGGGAGTAGCAAAAAGGTCGCAGCAAGGCTGACCCCACTTGAGAAAAACTTTCTCCAAGATAGAATCTTTCAGAGACCACTCGTGAGGCATGAGGATAGCTCTGCTCAACTTGTCCGATAAGATTGGACTTCCGGGATGTGCTGCTACCAGAAAAAGCTGAGAAGAAATTGCCCATTGCCACAGTCTGAGTGCTTCTCGACATAGGGGGTAGGACTTGGTTCCGCCTTGTTTGTTGATATACCGCATTACAGACATGTTGTCCATCTGAATTGCTATCGTTCCCAAGGGAAGAGAGTCTTGAAGGGCTTGCAACGCTAAAAGCACTGCTCTCATCTCTAGAACATTTATATGCAAGTGGCGTTCGATTGGTTGCCATATGCCCTGGACTGTTCTGCCCTGATAATGCCCCCGCCCGATCAGGGAGGCGACCACTGTCAGAGTAGCAACCAGAGGTGGAAGGACAAAGGGTCTTCCTAGGAAGAGCTGGGGGGAAGAAATCCACCAAAGAAGATGATTCCTGCATGCTTGCGTAATCACAATGGTGTGGGACATCGGAAGTTGCTGGTACGACCACTGTGTGAAGAGCATCCATTGAAGGATTCTCATGTGAAATCTGGCTAAAAGAAGTACAGGGATAGCAGCCGCCATAATCCCCAGTACTTTTAGAACCAATCTGACTGACTCTGTTGCTGTGGAATAGAAGGGAGACCAGTTTGTGTAGGTCTGCTATTCTTTGGTCTGTAAGTCTTGCAGACATGTTGACTGTATCTAGATATGCGCCTATGAAGGTAATAACACGACAAGGCGACAAAACAGACTTTTCGCAATTTATTGAGATACCTAACTTTTGAAAAATGCGAAAGGTGTAGTCTCTGGCAATCAGAAGAAGATGCTTGGTAGGAGCTGTGAGGAGCCAGCCGTCTAAGTATGGAAACACCTGGAATCCTTGATGTCTCAGATGAGAAGCTACCACTGCCATGCATTTGGTAAACACCCGGGGGGCAGTGGTGAGTCCAAAGGGCAGGGCTCTGAATTGAAAGTGACTGGTTCCCAGCCTGAAGCGGAGGAATCTCCTGAGCGCCTGTTCATTTTATATGATAGTACGCATCCTGAAGGTCTATAGAGCACATCCAGTTTTCCTTTCCCAACAGGGGTAGGATGGATTGTAGCGTGAGCATCCGAAATCTTGTTTTCTTGACAGACTTGTTCAAGATACTGAGATCCAAAATTGGTCTCCAGTCCCCTGTTTTCTTTGGAACCAAAAAGAACCTGGAGTAGATTCCGGATCCTTGCTGGTCTGCTGGCACTGGCTGAATGGCTCTTTTTGCAAGCAGCTTTGAAATTTCCAATGCTGCTAGATCCCTCTGAGCGGGTGGAATATCTGGAAGGGATTTTTTGGATTGGTTTGGAATGCGAAAGAACGGAATGGAATAGCCTTCGGAAATGATGGACTGTACCCACTTGTCTTGAGTTAGGGATCGCCAGGCTTCTGGGTACAGTGAATCTTCCCCGACTGCCTCCGAAGGTGGACAGTCGGGCAACACCTCAGGGATGCTGGAAGGGCTTATCGAAAAGGTTTCTCGATTGCCCTGGTTCTGCGGACCCCCTGCCTCTAGGGCGTCTACCATTATTGTTCCCCCTCTGCCTCTAGAGGGGAACCGACTCTGTCGTCAGGCAAAGTTCCTTGAGATTGTTTTGGAACCACATCTTTCCTTTTCTGGCCTTTGGGCTAAGGTCTAGAAGGAGTAGAAAAACGTACTCCGACGGCATAAAAAGTTTTGCCATCTGTCTCCCACCTTGTCAAGGTTTCATTCACTTGAGGACCAAAAAGAGACGATCCATCAAACGGGGAATTAGTGAAAGACGTTTTAAAGGGGTCCGCAAAATTGCACAGCCGCATCCAGGCATGCTGGCGTAAAGCCACACCTGTCCCTGCGGCTCTGCTCGCTCCATCAGCCGCATATGAAAGGAGGCATGGAGGAGTTAGCTATAGAATTTAGGGTAGCCAGCTGAGTGTTCATCTTATCCTGAAAACCCGCAGCTGTAGGATCCTTTAACATCTCACTAGCTTTCTTGATCAGGTCTCTTTGAAGACGAGTGAAATGACAGAGGTAGTTCAGTGAACGCATAGCAAAGGTCGCTGAAAACATCCGCTTCCATTACCTGTCCACAGACCTAGATTCCTTGTTAGGAGGATGGACAGGCACCGAAGGATCAGCTAGCTCCTTCTTAGTGGCAGCAGCTACCACCATAGCATCCACAGAAACTCCCTTAGTCAGAAATTGCTCATCTGCTGGTGCTGTGATAAACTTTGAAGGTCTCCTGGGGGTAGGGTCCACAGAGTCAGGAGCCATCCAAGCCTTTTTAGCTACCACCTGCATGGGGGTCAAAGGGGACACCCAGGAGGTGGAAGGGCGAGAGCCAAACGCCTCAAGATACACAGATTCATCCTCCAAGGGTTAAGGGTTGGCCAATTTCCCTCTGTTTCAGGATCTCTAGAATATCTGCAAAGGAGACATCTTCAGAAGGGGAACAGGGGAACCCTCGAATCCTCAAATCTGTGTCAGAGGTGACACAGTCAGGTCACTCTATGTGCCTCCTCTTACACTTTCTCTTCCTAGGGGCTCCCTGCCAATTCAGGAGAGACCTCGAAGAGGATGAGATCCCCACAGGGGATTCTTGAGGAGCTGGCTCTCTGCGGTCTGGGATGAGGGAGTGAGTAGACATAACCTGAGGCACCAAGAGGGAGGGGGCGGAGCTGACTGTGGAGTTGAACCAGGTTCCAACACACTCCGCATGACCTCGAGCACCTCTGTCAGGCAGAGCCAGAGGTCCCGTTCAAAGCTGAAAACCTCCCTCGGCACCGACAGCGATGGCTCCGAGGCCGATGTCGGAGCCGAACTCACCAGCGCCGAAGCACCGAGAGGGAGAGCGGGGTCGGACAAGGGTCCGATGCCACTCACCCCCTCGGAGCCGACGAGGGAAGTCCGGCACAGAGATTCTTCCAAGGAAGAAATCGGAGCCGACGACGGAGCCGAAGACAATTGTATCGGCTCCGACGGTATCAAAGTCTCGGGTCCGAAACGCCCCGGCTCCGAGCTCAAAGGAGTCGGAGGAGGAATATTCTGAGAAATAGGGTTGAGCATCGACTGATGAGTCGGGCTCTGAAGCATCTGGGCCAGTGCTTCGGACTTAAGTCGACTCACTACCCTCTGAAGGTCATGGTCCAAAAGCCTCGAAGACCTAGAGGAGTTCGATCTATGGCTCCGTTCAGACAGCAGGGGAGAAGCTGGAGCCGAATGAACGGAGCCGAGGGACGGTGACCTTGACCTCTTCTAGAGGTCGGCTCCAAAGCCTGATCGGAGCCGACTTAGCAATTCCAAAACCTCGGCTCCGGCCGAGGGAACCACCGAAGTGGAAGTTAGTCTCATCGGCTCCAGCGAGCCGATGCAGAGTTAGAAGTCTTAGGTGCCGACTCAGTAACTGGAGCCGAAGACCTAGAAGCCTTAGAGGGTTTGCCCGAAGATGCAGTCGGGGACACCTCAGGCTTTAACAAGCCCGTAAAATAAGCTTGTTCTTTCTTTCCTGCAGGACTCTAGGGCTGAAGCCATGGCATACAGCACAAGAGTCCTGCAGGTGTAAAGGTCCCAGGCAGTACACACAAGAAGTGTGACCGTCTGTCAGAGACATTTTCTGACAGCACGAGTCACACTTCTTGAAGCCTGAGACCTTCGAATCCTTAGACATGACACAAAACAAGTGCAATCACACTCAACACAAACACACCGATTACACTGTAGAGTAAGTAAAGGTAATTTAAACTAATTTAAACTAACTTAAAATGATTTAAAGATAGTAGTTTAGAAATCTTAAGTCCCTACAGAAAAACACACACTCTGAGGGATAGGAGGCCGAGGCCTAAGGGAAGAACAGATAAGTTCTTGTGGTAAGGAGTGGAAGAAAAACACAGGAAAGGGAATAGAAACCTTTAAAATAAGGGGATACTAACCAAAAACTAATTTAAAGGGTTTACTAAGTTTTAAACCTATTTGGTACACTAACCTGGAGCCGGTAAAAGCAACACACCTCGATAGCTGTAGTGGCAAACGAGATCTGAGGTAATACCGCCTATCATTGTGGGATATAAGGGGAGCCTCGAGCCGGTGGATCCAACTCTCGAGCTTTTAGAGTGGCCGAGTCGGAGCCGAGGTCGGCTCCGAACCCATCCAGCAAGAATGAAGGCGAGATGGACAACTTAACATAAGAAGTTATGTCCTTACCATAACGTTGCATGTGAGTTGTTCATCTTGCCTTTTGTTCTTACACGTGGGTGGGGGCCGATCCCTCAGCTCCGAATCGGCCGCTTTTCAAGCTCAGACTCTCAGAGAAGCTTGAGACCTAGTGTATATCCCATGATGCTCTACGGTACATCCCCAGATCTAGTGTGCTGCAACCAAGGCAGCCTACCGACAGAATAAGAATAAGACTATGGAGTCTACCTGCTTAGATAATTATAACAGTAAAAGGAAACAAGAAGAGTAGGAATGTATTAACAGACTGACAATTGAACCAATCCTCCAAGGCAACCATCTCCACGACTAGTGGGGGAAGGTGGGCGGGAATGTAAGAACAAAAGGCGAGATGAACAACTCGCATGGAACATTATGGTAAGGACATAACTTCTTTATGTGAAGTTGTTCTATCTCGCCGTTTTATTCTTACATGTGGGTAGCGTCCCAAGCACCCTAACCCTGGGTGGCTCACGGGAGAACATTCCTGAGCACAGTGGAACCAAATGTAGCCCTGTCCCTGGAGGTCCTATCCACTTTGTAATGAGCAATAAACGTGTGAGGTTTTGACCATGTGGCAGATGCACAGATGGTATCTAAAGGAAAGTGAGCTGCATGAGCCAGTGACGTAGAAATAGCTCGTGTAGAGTGGGCTTTGATGTTAGTTTCTAATGGTTGATTCGTGGAAACATAAATGAATCTGATGCAGTCAAAGAGCCACTTGGATAGTGTGGTTTTTGACACTGCGAAACCTTTCTTATTGTCTGCATAAGAAACGAAGAGTTGATCCGATTGTCTGAAATCCTTCGTTCTATCAAGATAGAACCTCAGTTGTCTATGTACATCAAGCTTGTGTAACGTATATTCCAGTTTGTTGGTATGGTGTTTGAAGAAGGTTGGGAGCTCAATGGACTGATTTAAGTTATTTTCTGAAGCGATCTTGGGAAGAAAGGTAGAATTAGTCCTGAGGGATACCCTATCAGGGTGAAAAATCAAATATGGGAGTTTGGAAGACAAGACCTGAAGTTCAGAGACCCTACGTGCAGATGTAATGGCTACCAGGAATAAAGTTTTCCAAGACAAAAACTTTAAATGGCAAGATGAAGCAGGTTCAAAGGGGGGAGCATCAGTTGGGATAAAACCAGATTCAAATTCAAGGGATAGACAGGATGCCTAATAGGTGGCCTGAGGTGGTGGGTTCCTTTTAAGAATGCTTTACATAGTCTGTGTGACATAATGTTGGAGCCATTAAAGCCTACATGGAAGTTTGAGATAGCAGCCAATTGAACTCTAATGGTGGCAGCAGCCACGCCATCATGGAATAAGGAAGACAAGAACTCTAACATGGTATGGACAGGTGCTACATAAGGGTCAGTGTCATGTTGAGAAGCCCAGTGGACAAACCGTTTCCATTTGCTATTATATAGTTTCCTGGTGGATAGTTTATGAGAGGAAACTATAATGTGTTGGACCGCAGCAGACAAATCTTGTGACCTAGCTAATGTGGGAATTGGAGCAGCCAAGCTGTCAGTTTTAGGGAAGTGAGGAAGGGATGGAGAACTCCCGACGAATGAGTCAGAAGATCCGGCACTGGGTCCAGAATCCATGGTTCTTCCAGTTGAAACTTCCGCAGGAAGGGAAACGAAATCGGTCGAGGCCAAGATGGGGCTATCAAGATCACAGTCCTTTCCAGACTTTTGGCTTTCTGCATGAATTCGGGAATTGGGGGTATCGGCGGAAAGGCATATAGGAGGCCCGGGGGCCAATCGTGTACGAGCGCGTCCCTGGGTTCATTCCCCGGTGGGGGGTAAAGGGCAAAGTAGCTGCTGCATTTGGCATTCATCAGAGACGCAAACAGGTCGCAGCAAGGCTGGCCCCATCCGCGGAAAATGTTGTCCGCTGTTATTTGAGAGACCACTCGTGGGGCAAAAGCATGGCTCTGCTTAGTTTGTCCGCTATCACGTTGGATGACCCCGGGATGTGCGTTGCTATCAGAAAGCGTCTGGTGGATACAGCCCATTGCCAAATCCTTAAGGCCTCCCGGCATAAAGGGTATGATCTGGTTCCCCCTTGTTTGTTGATGTACCAGACAACAGACATGTTGTCCGTCTGGATAGCAATTGTGCCTGGAGGAAGAGAGTTGTGAAAGTGTTGCAACGCTAGGACGACCGCTCTCAGCTCTAGGACATTTATATGCAAGTGTGTTTCTATGATCGACCAAGTGCCTTGGACAGTCTTTCCCTGAAATAGCCCCCCCACCCTGTCAGGGAAGCATCCGTGGTCACTGTGGCTAAGGGTTGGGGAAGAATGAAGGGACGACCCATTATCACTTGGTCGCTGTTCAACCACCAGCTGAGATCCTTCTTGCAAAGATTGATTAACCTGATCTCGTGAGACATGGGTAGTTGTTGGTAAGACCATTGTGCAAAGAGTAACCACTGGAGTATTCGCATGTGCATGCGGTCTAATGGCACTGCTATCAATGTGGCTGCCATGGTTCCTAAGAGTTGTAGTATCTGGGACGCTGGTGCTTTGCTGCGGGCTAAGAGACTGGATACTTTATTTTTTAGAGTTACAATTCTTGATTGGGGCAACCTGATCCTTGTGTTGACAGTGTCCAGTTCTGCCCCTATAAATGTAATATGCTGCGAGGGCGATAACGCAGATTTTTCGAAGTTTAGGGTTATATCCAACTGGGAACAAAGGTCTATGGTGTAGTCTCTTGTTTGGATTAGTTGATGCCTGGAGGTGGCGGTGAGGAGCCAGTCGTCCAGATATGGAAACACTCGGAATCCCAACCGTCTCAGGTGAGCCGTGACCACTGCCATACATTTGGTGAACACCCTGGGGGCTGTGGTGAGGCCAAAGGGCAGGGCTCTGAATTGGTAATGACTGGCTCCCAGCCGGAAACGCAAGTGATCTCTGGATGATCTGTCCATTCTGATGTGGTAGTAAGCATCCTTGAGATCTATAGAGCACATCCAATCGCCCGTTGATAAGAACGGGAGAATCGACTGCAGCGTGACCATCCGGAACTTTTCCTTCTTGATGAAGGTGTTGAGTTTGCTGAGGTCTAGTATGGGCCTCCAGTCCCCTGTTTTCTTTGGAACTAAAAAGAACCTTGAGTAAGTTCCGGATCCCATTTGGTCCGCCGGGACTGGCTGGATGACTCTTGTCCAGCAGCTTTTTGGTTTCTACGGCTGCTAATTTTCTCAGACTGGGTGTTACATCTGGGATCCTTGTACATATAGGTGGGGTTTTTATAAAGGGGATGTAATAACCTCTGGTAAGGACGCTTTTTACCCAAGAGTCTGTTGTAATGTTTAGCCAGGTGTCTGGGTATAAAGTCAAGCGACCCCCGACTGCCTCCAGAGTAGGACAGCCGGGCTTCCTTTCAGGAACGCTGATAGGGCTTACCAGAGAACTGATGCCTGTCGCCCTGGTTTCGCTGACCGCCTCTGCCGTTTGGACGGCGTCTTCCATTTCTGCCCCCTCCTCTGCCTCCAGAGGGTGTATCAGTAGGTGTGCTTTGGAAAGCTCCTTGAGGTTTTCGGAACCACATTTTTCCACTTCGTTGCCCTTTGGGGTACTGTCTGGTTGGAGTGGAAAAACAGACCCCTACAGCAGACAAGAGTCTTCCCTTCCTGTTCACACCTAGCAAGAGTCTCCTTAACTTTGGGTCCGAACAAGGCGGACCCGTCGAATGGGGTATTGACAAATGAAGATTTAAAGGCTTCCGCAAAGAAGCAAAGGCACATCCAGGATTGCCTTCGAACAGCTATCGCTGAGCCTGCTGCCCTACTCGATCCATCGGCCTCATATGAAATGAGGCGCATGGATGAGTTTACTATTGAATTGAGGGTGTTGAGTTGTGCAGTCACCTTTTCTGAGACTGCATCAGCTGTATTATCCTGAAGAGCATCTCCCAGCTCTTTTAGGAGATCTCATTGAAGGCGGGTAAAATGTGTCGGGTAGTTGAGCGACCTCATGGAAAATGCAGCAGAACTAAATATGCGTTTCCCATATCTGTCCATCGTCCTAGAATCTCTATTAGGAGGATGGACAGCCAAAGAGGTTTCCGACATCTCTTTCTTGGTGGCCGCCGCCACCACCGTGGCATTAACTGGGACTCCTTTTGTAAGAAAGGCCTTGTCGGTGGGGGAAGTAATAAACTTATTGGGCCTTCATGGGACCGGTTCCACCGAGTCAGGGGATTCCCACGCCCTTCGAGCAACCAGTTCCATCAGCTCATCGAAGGGTGGCGTAACCCTGGAGGTGGATGGTTGAGATCCGAAGGCCTTCTGGAGAACCGACTCGTCCTCAGAAGGGGCAAGGGACTGCCAATCACCCCTCTGCCTTAAGATTTCCAATATGTCTGCGAAGGAGGCATCTTCTGAGGGGGACCATGGGGACCCTACTGATTCCTCCAAGTCGGTATCCGATGTTAGAGATTCCTGTGGGGAATCCAAGTGCCTCCTATTACACAATCTCTTCCTAGGGACTTCATCGGTGGGGGCGTCCGGTGAAGTTCCCAGAGAGGAGGGGATACCTGAGGCCCTGGATCTCGACGCTTTGTGGGGATCTGCGGGGAAGAGGTAGAACGAGACCCCACTGGGGAAGGTGAAGACAGATCCGAGGAGGTAGTGGTCTTGGCAGCCACGACCTTCCTTCATGGCATCAAAGGCACCAGAATCCCGGTCTGAGAAGTCAGTCGGCTCCGAAAAGACCGGCAGCTCTCCCCGGACCAAGACCCTCCGCTCCAATCCTGAGGATGGAGCAGAGGCCACCTGCACCGAAGCCCCAAGTGGAAGAGTCGGAACCGAAGTATCGGTTCGACTCTCCACCCCAGAGCCAGCGAGGTACTGTCGGCCCAGAGATTCCTCGGTCGGAACTGAGGAGATCAAGGTCGATGGAGCCAAGGGAGGAGGATCAAACTTCGGCTCCAAGGGTTCTACCAATACTGGTTCCGTCTGACCCAGCTCTGAATGCTCGATTGGCTTCGGAGGAGGAGGTGGAGAAGCCAAGGGGGGCATTTCAGGCTTCGAAGCAGAGTGGCTCGAAGCAGATAGCATTTTTTGGCCAGGGCCGGGTTCTCTAACAGCCTCTTAACCACTCTGTCCAGATCCACATCGGAAAGTCTGAAAGAATGAGTCAAGGGATGGGTCGAAGGGGCCGAAGATGGAACCAACTGAAGAATTGGAGACTGAGGAGTCTCTAATATTGGTTCCACAACTGGACCCCAAGGCAAGGACTTGATACACGGCTCCAAGGACTGTGGAGCCGATGCATGGACCATGCTTGAGGAACTCTGAGCCGATGACCTGGGATACAAGGATCCTTTGGAAGACTTCGACCCCTTCGAAGGCTTGGAAGAGGTGTCAGCCTTATCTAGAGGCCTGAAATTCAGGTTTGAGGAGTCCTCTATCCACCAATTTCCTGCGCCTTTCCAGGAGGACCCTGGCGCTGAAGGAATGGCAGACAGAGCACACCTCTTGTAGGTGTACCAAGCCTAAGCAGTAGACGCAGGTGGAGTGATTGTCTGTAACAGACATTTTCTGACCACACCCACCTTTTAAACCCTGACTTTTGTTTTTCAGACATGGTTTAACAATAACAACATACACTATGATATAGTTAAAGATATGTATAAATGTATATATCTTAACAGTCTACTAAATCACGCTAAGTATAGAGTTTTAAAAGTCTAACAAACTACAATGAGCTAAGGTATATATAACAACTACCACTGTGTGTGTGTGTGTGTGTGTGTGTGTGTGTGTGTGTGTGTGTGTGTGTGTGTGTGTGTGTGTGTGTGTGTGTGTGTGTGTGTGTGTGTGTGTGTGTGTATATATCTCTATATATATATATATATATATATATCTATATATATATATATATATATATATCTATATATATATATATATATATATATATATATAGATATATATATATATATATATATATATATATATATATATATATATATATATATATATATATATATATATATCTATATATATATATATATCTATATATATCTATATATATATATATATATATATATATATATATATATATCTATATATCTATATATCTATATATATATATATATATCTATATATATATATATATATATATATATATATATATATAACTATAAATATATATCTATAAAAACACACACGAAAAGGCTGACAGAGCTCTGTCACGCCCAAGGAAAGGCCAAAGACCTGAAGAAAAGGAAGTATTTAACGTTCTAAGAATCTAACCAGAATCCTAACACTATACTATTAAACACTCTCTCTATATATCTAATATTTAGACACAAAGAACAAATTTTGTGAAAAAGAAGTTAAAACTAGAAATTTAAATTCACTGGCCCGAGCTAACTCTGACGAGCTGTTGATCCGCTGCAGCGGCAAACTAGATCGGGGGATGTACAGTAGAGCATCATGGGATATACACTAGGTCTCAAGCTTCTCCGAGAGTCTGAGCTTGAAAAGCAGCCGATTCAGAGCCAAGGGATCGGCTCCGACCCACGTGTAAGAACAAAATGGCGAGATAGAACAACTTCACATCTACTAGTAAGTAAACAAGCTAGTTTAGGTTGGTTTGGGCATAAAGGAGGTGTTAGAACAGAGTACCATCCTCTTTATGAGATAAAGATCAGATTTCATAAGGCTTGCAATTCTGAAACTGTTCCTACTGAAGTAATGGCCCCAAAGAAAATGGTTTTCACAATACAAACTTAATGTCATCCTTTGCTGCCAGCTGCAACAGCTGGTTGAATAGACTTTTCTAAAATGACAAGTTCCAGGTGGGACCACCTCCAACCAGGTACAAATAAAGGGTGCCTTTTAAAAAAGGCCTTGTTAACTCACAGTCCTGCAATGGAAGAGGCTTGTATGCTCACATGAAAAGTTCATATGGATAAATGCATCCTCACCAATGAATACCTGAGGCCATTAGTCAAACAGTTATGACACGTTCTCAAGCACCTCCACTAGCTGGACTGTCCTTTGGTACAAAATTTTGTTCAGATGACCTACAGTCCCTTAATGCAAATTAGTCTGGTTTTGTGAAAGGCAGACTGCAAAAGCACAATCTAGTCAATTTCTTCAAGGATTACCAAGGTGATGAATAAGGACAGTCCATCCATACTGCTTAACTGTATCTGACTGGTCAACATATTCGTATTTCTCTGAAAGGAATCCTGAGGCCAGGTATTTTCTTACTTCCCAGTCATTCCTTCTTTCCTAGGTCTACCCATACTCAACATTCCATATTTTATTTCCTTATAGCTTGCACTCTCATACATATACACACATGCATATATTTTTATACAAACACACGTACAAAATGGGCACCTGTGACCAGACACTTACCTGGCAAATAAATGTCAGCAAATAAATTAAACTAACAAATAGTTACTAAGCAGGTGACCACTGTGAAGCCCATTTCTTATTTCCCAAATACCCAAGAGTATGGTCTTGCTAAGCGTCTAGCGCATGGACACAAAGTAAACAAAACTGAGATGAAGGGATTCTAATCCTTGATTGGAGGAAACTGCTCATTACCAGAACACAGCCTTAATCCTCTGCACTGTCAAAGGCAAAACCCCAACAGAATCATGAGCTCGAAGTTGAGCTACATTAAATTCTTATTTCAATGGTTCAGGATGGAACAGAAGCCTCTTGTCCCATCTAAATAGCAGAGAGGATCCTTTTATTCACACCAAAAGAGGAACATGCCCTACTTTCAGAAGCACACCCTAGGCCAATTCTAAGAGTTCTGTGAAGACCTTGTATTCTCCAAGTCTCTACCACTTGCTGTGGGAGAGTGGCTAACAGTTCCAAGATGAGGCCTTCTTTCACCATGTCTAGAAGGTCTATGGCTGTTACAGCTGGGACAGTCCTGTATTGTTGTCAGAACTGTGACTAATGAATTCATCCTTCTGGAAGATTAAGCAACTGTAGTCATCTGAAACAATGGAGGCCTTCCTCAGTCTATAAGGCAGCAGCTTCTTCCAAGGAACTAGGTAAGTTAGGAGGAGGAAGACAGCTAAAGGAAGGGGTAACAGAAACCATCCAAGGTGGTTTCCACCTATTTCCCTTGCTAATGCTTTTTACTAGGTCGTGAAAAGTCTACCCAATGACCATCACACCCAGTAAGGAACAGGCAGAAGGCTACCTTAAAGAGGATGAGAGAAAGCGCCACCCGTGCCCAATCACAAAAAGTCATCCCCCGGCAGAAGACATCACAGGAGTCTTTTACAGAGCTCCCCTAATTTCAAATGTAGTGAGGTCTACCTACTTTTTCAGGTACTGAGATATGAAGGAAGCAATGAACTGGGACACAGAATACAAAAATTCAATGGAGTCAGGTACCAAAGGCTGAAACAGTAAAACATATCTTTCTTGCTCATCATCTTCCAAGACTCTGGACTCCTCATCACGCAGCTGGTGGCAAAGGGTTGTGGATGCTGGGATTAATGGTAAATCAGACAGATCACGAAGGAGTTTTGTCCTGGCATGGCTGTTCTGGCGGTCACTCTACTTTGCAAAGGAACTATAAAGCACAACTAGCTTCTTTGCATTTAACAGGCAAAGTCAGGATGCCACAATATTGCAGACAAGTCATCCTTAAGGACACATTCTGGCAAAAGGGAAGTTGTAATAAACTAGGCTGAATTTCATAACCCTGAGGATATATACATCCAAAGGAGAGGTCATCTAGAGGGGATTCCTAATTCTATCGCTCTCTCTTTCTCTCATGCAAGTACTTCAGGATTCTCAGACTCACTTTTCCAATGGGAAATGGGTGGGAGGACAGAAAGTGACATGCTCCTACACCTTGCAACAGCAAAAGGTTTATTTATTTGACATTTGTTGACCGGGTCAGTCCATCTGAGCTAGTGCCCGTTTTCAGCGGAGACCCGGGGAGAAAAACTCCACAGTAAAAAATTATACAAGTATAAAAAGTCAAAGTACAAATTTGGAAGTATAAAAAAAAAAAAGAAAAAATCCACAATTCTCACAGCTCCACATTACAAAGTAAAAAATTCCAAAGGACAAGTTGTACAGAAGCTAAAATCATAGTACAAAAAATCATATTCACTGTAAATAGGCTAGAGTATAATACAAATTAGCTTCAGAAGATATAAAGGAAAAGATAGGACAGATGAACAGAGGCAGTACAAGAAGAAAAATATACAAGTGAGGGATTAAAAGAAAAAGGTGAGTACAGAAGAGCACACGGTCCAGGCAAAGGTAGATAACATGCAGAAGGAGAGTTATAAAAGGCTAGTGATTACAGATATACAACTTAGTTTTACAAATAGTAATGTGAAGGGAAGAGACAGGTAAAGGAGGGAGCAGGGAGAATAGACTCAGATTACAAGGGGCTATAAACTAGAAGGGAGCAGAGAGCAGTAAAAGAAAATTGAGTTGGTATAAAGGAAGTTAAGTTACTGGAAAGAGTAAATGGAGGGGTGTAAAGAACACTAGAAGAGAATAGTAAAGTAAACAGGAAGTAAGGATACATAATACTGTAGAGGTAACAGACTTCACCAAAAGCAGGAGATGTCCAGTAACATCTAGAAGGGAAAATGCAACTAAACAGGATGCATTACTGAAAAGAACATTTTGAATGGAAAATGTTAATCTATTGGCAAAAACTCAAACAGAATGAAAGGTTTTATTCTCCAATGTACAACAACTGGGCTAGACTGGATAGGAAGTGCATTTCACACGAGCATGTTTTTTTAAGTGAAAGTGCTGAAACACATCCAATAACCAGTTCAGAACATGCACCAATAAAGACTAAAATAAAGGTGCGAGGCAATGAAGTAAAAATTAAACACTGACACTTTCCTACTTATTTGTTAAAAAGGAATTTAAGGAATGGGTATTGAAAACTATTTGACAGTTCATAGGGAAGACGGTCATTTTTGCATAAGGGATATCTAGGAAGTGTAATAAAATGAAATTGGAGTTTAAAAATGAGGCAGAAGAAAGAAAGACTTATGGGGAAAGGTAACTGGTATTAAGAAGGGACTGACAAAGATTATGGTACTGCAGAAGAAAGGGAATCTCATAGAACAAAAACATGAGCAACTGCTGAGTGCTATAGGGAAGATAAGGAAGTATTTGGATAATGTGCATGAGTTTAGAAAGACTGTTGTTAATTTCTGATAACTCCAGAGCACAAAAACTCTTAAGCACAATGACTTTGGCAACAAACTACAAATGGTTGCTGACAAACATGGGGAACCTATGACAAGAAAACAAATTGGAGATCCTAAAGGTATCAGAGAGATTTTGAAAAACAAAATGGTATAAAGCAGAGGAATGGGGAAACCAAGAAAAGACACAAATGGAAATATTTATGGAAGTCTTAACTATGTCATGTGTAGAGTAAGAGGAGGCTCACAAATTAATAGCCAAGACTTCTGGTAATGGCACAGTAGTGAGACATGTTTTTGGGCGGCTCCTCATGATCTGATAAATACATTTTAAAAGATGTGAGGAGAAATAGTTTAGTGGTGTAACAGTTCCAGTTTCAATAAGGCCAGGCTAAATTTATGGGTCGAGTGGATGTCAAAAAAAGAAGAAAGAAAGAAACGTAGAAAAAATGTCCACCGATAAGGGATGTGCAACAGGCAGCATTGCAATGATGCAGGCCCACCAAGAACTGAAGCAGACAATGAACTTAAGGAAGCTACAATAAGAGACTTTTTTGAAGGTTAAAAAAAATCAAAAGCAAATTCAATGAATATATGAGAAAACAGAGTTCCATTCATCACTTCATCTAACACCATCCAGGGACTCATACAAGAAAGTGATGGATTGAAAGCAAGGTTGGATATTGCCAAAACTAAACGTGAAGTGATGAAAGCTCGAATGACCAATCATGAGGATCAAGCCAAGAGGAAGAATTTAAGAATCGGCTGGGTTTCAGTTGGGTAGGAAAGAAAGGACTGCAAGGGATTTATTTAACAACTAGCAATGTGGAATGAACTAGAACAAGAGGATACTACTGGGCAGAGTGCACCAGATGGGTTTGGTACCTCACAGGGCTCAGAGAGGACCTCCACAACAAATAATAGTTGAAGTTCACAACTTCTGTTGAAAAAGGGCAATTTTCTGAATGAGTGTGGAAGCCAGGAATGAAACTGGAATGTTCAGGAACAAGGGTTGCATACACCAAGATAATATGGAGATCAGCTTTCATTCCAGTGAAATGAATATGTAAACTGAATGGCATAAAATATAAACTTTTGTATTCTGCCTCTCTGAAATTAAACATTGTCTGAAGGTAGAAAAACTTTTATGAATGCACAGGAGGTTTACAGACTGTTGGAAAAGATAGGAAGTGATTCGGATGAAGCTTTAAATGGATTGTTAAATGATTCCTCCCCTGGAGATCAATGGATTCTGAAATTGCATAAGCTTTAAGCTGGTAAGGGACATGGGTTTTTTTATGTTGTTCAAGTTTGTTCTTTTAATAGGTAAAACAAAAGGGGCTAACTGAACTGCAATATTATCTGAAAAAAAGATGACTGTTTTGCAATCTAAATTGGAGTGATTCACTCGCACCTAGCAATCTACTGTTTTATTTATTTACATAGTTTGTGTGTGTTCATATATGGTTGTTTGTCCTTTTCAAATTCTAATGAATTAATTAAAAGGAAACGGACTTCCAAGGGATATACTGTAAGGAGTAATAAAATATGGTTGGCTAACACAATGAGAGATGGATGTATAAACAAGAATAAGGAAGAAGCAAGATGATACTAGACTACTAGAAAACAAGTTATTCATCAATATTCCAATTTTGATAGAAATAAAAAGATTAATTTTTATTAAAGAGGTTGATTAGAGATAGAAGTAAAAATGAGTAAGTGAATAAAGACAGTTATGTGGCTATAATGTTTATTATTTGGAATGTTCAAAGATTAACGAGCCCAGATAGGACAGGCATTCTACTTTTATTAACGATGATAAAGCACATTTTGTAGCTTCACATGAAATGCATTTAAAGGAAGCAATCCACATTAAATTAGGAAGGAATGGATATTGTGCATTAGCAATGTGAAGCTGCAAAGGTGCTAGAAAATGAGGAGTGATTTTGTCAGCAAACAAGAATTAGGCTTTACCAGAGTAACAAATTTTTAGTGACTGAAGGACTACCCTTGCTGTGTGAAAAGGGAAATAGTTAGGAGTGGTTGACATTGCTGTCAGTTTAGAATCCCAGTGGCTAAGACAGGGTAAAATGTTTTGTTAAAAAAGCTCTTAGAGTTGAATTACTTCAAAGTGGTGGCAAGGGGGTTGGAAATTCACTGTGAATTTATGGGACCTTTACAGGAAGAAAGTGCAAGGTTACATTTATGAGGAGAAAAAGGTACTTTATGTATTTGGATTGATGCGATTACTAGATGCATGGGAAGTCTGTAGGCAGTGAACACAATGATTTTACCCATTTTACAGCTAAACTACACTGTTGGTCAAGACTGGATGGGTGCTACATAACAAAGGAATGAGAAATTATGTGAGAAAAATGGAAGCTGCCTCTGTTGCATTAAGACCATGCTAGGATAACACTTTATAAAGGATAGGAATAAGTAGGGTAGTGAAGCACTGGATGTTTCCTTTTTTGTTAAACAGAAGGTTGAATTAGTACTGAAGGAACTGTTACAGAATGGCTGAAGAACATGGGATGGTCTCAAATCAAAGGTGGGATCAGATGAAGCAGAGTTTAAAAGGGTAAATACAGGAGTGGACTAACAATGACAGCAAGAGTGATAGGGAAGAAGTGTACACAACTGCTGCACAGAACTACAACATTACAGTTACATAAGAAAGACCCATCATCAGATGAGGAAAATGCACTTCTGCAGTGTAAGGCAAAATGACAGGAGATGGAAGACAGGAGAATACTGGCTGGAGAAAAGCTATAAAGGAATTGTGTTTGATGTCTATGCCAGCAACAACAAAAGTGTTGGTGGCCAAGACGGGTAGAAGGTAAAGCAGGATTTTCAAACTAAAGAAAGGGGATGAGCTGGACTGACAGAAAAGTTAGAGGAAATAAAGCAGGAGTTTCGGACTTTTTAGGAAAGACTATTACAAAGGGTAGAAGCAGAAAAGACACGTGAGCACTGATAAAAGAATATTTGGCAGAGATACATTTGAGAAAATTAAGAGAGGAAATGACAACTAAATTAACAGCATGGACTACTTGTCAATTATTAGGGTGATGGCCATGCAGGTAGGAAGGAAATCCCCAGGAAGTGATGGCTTTCCAGTTGAGGTTTGGAGAATGGAAAAGACAGGCTAGTTAACATTCTGGGAAATGCTTTTTAATCAGATAATGGAAGACTGCATTTAGACAACATCCTGGCAGAAGGGGGGTAGTGGTAGTATTACTCAAAGGAGGAAAAAAATTGAAGTGCCTGCTTCCTTTAAGCCCATCACCACTTTAAACCAGGATTACAAATTTTTTATGACTGTTTTGGCAAAAGGCTCCTGCATTATCTGCAAATTATAACACACAAAGATCAATCTGGGATTTCCTGCAGGGAGGAAAACTTTTGATAATGAGTTCTGATGATATTGCAGGATGCTGAGGAACAGAAGAAGTAGCATTTATGGCGTTGGAGAAGGCATCCCTTTTTGTTAAACAGAAGCTTGAATTAGTACTGAAGGAACCGTTACAGAATGGCTGAAGAACATGGGATGGTCTCAAATCAAAGGTGGGATCAGATGAAGCAGAGTTTAAAAGGGTAAATACAGGAGTGGACTAACAATGACAGCAAGAGTGATAGGGAAGAAGTGTACACAACTGCTGCACAGAACTACAACATTACAGTTACATAAGAAAGACCCATCATCAGATGAGGAAAATGCACTTCTGCAGTGTAAGGCAAAATGACAGGAGATGGAAGACAGGAGAATACTGGCTGGAGAAAAGCTATAAAGGAATTGTGTTTGATGTCTATGCCAGCAACAACAAAAGTGTTGGTGGCCAAGACGGTAGAAGGTAAAGCAGGGATTTTCAAACTAAAGAAAGGGGATGAGCTGGACTGACAGAAAAGTTAGAGGAAATAAAGCAGGAGTTTCGGACTTTTTAGGAAAGACTATTACAAAGGGTAGAAGCAGAAAAGACACGTGAGCACTGATAAAAGAATATTTGGCAGAGATACATTTGAGAAAATTAAGAGAGGAAATGACAACTAAATTAACAGCATGGACTACTTGTCAATTATTAGGGTGATGGCCATGCAGGTAGGAAGGAAATCCCCAGGAAGTGATGGCTTTCCAGTTGAGGTTTGGAGAATGGAAAAGACAGGCTAGTTAACATTCTGGGAAATGCTTTTTAATCAGATAATGGAAGACTGCATTTAGACAACATCCTGGCAGAAGGGGGGTAGTGGTAGTATTACTCAAAGGAGGAAAAAAATTGAAGTGCCTGCTTCCTTTAAGCCCATCACCACTTTAAACCAGGATTACAAATTTTTTATGACTGTTTTGGCAAAAGGCTCCTGCATTATCTGCAAATTATAACACACAAAGATCAATCTGGGATTTCCTGCAGGGAGGAAAACTTTTGATAATGAGTTCTGATGATATTGCAGGATGCTGAGGAACAGAAGAAGTAGCATTTATGGCGTTGGAGAAGGCATCTGACAAGGTGAACTGGATTTTCCTGTATGAAGTTTTAGCTCGTATGAATTTTCCAGTAGAAATTCTCAAACTGTTGCAGCAATTACATCAAGGGGCTCAGGCATAGGTTAAAGTAGCTGGGAAGCTTTCAAGAGGGTTTGAGCTGACAAGAGATCTAGGCAGGTGTGATCACCACCACCACCGCTGGTTATTTACAATTATATATATATATATATATATATATATATATATATATACATATATACATATATACACACACACACACATATACTTATGTGGATAACCTTCAGCAACATCAATTACAGAGTCAGGTGTGATAGGTTATACATAGGTTAGCGTGGAGTTAAAAATTGCTTTATACACTGATTCTGTGATTTTGATCCTAACCAATCCAGGAGGACCTTTAGGAATTGCAGAGAATATTGAAAAGTTTTGGTGAAATGTCTTTACAAACTAGATTAAGACAAGATACAAGTAAGAGGGGTAAACAGAAAACTCGGAAGACTCTTGCTAAGGAGATAGAGACAGTGGGGAGGTGTTAGGTGCTTGGGAGTGTGGTTGAAAGAGACCTAACAGTGTCTTGGAAGGCTACCTTTGAGAAACAGGCTGGAACACCAATTAAACTACAGAACTGGAAATTGCTGGGTTTAGAGCAGAGGGTGCAAGTAATAAAATGGAATTTGAGTCCATGTGTGCTGCATCTTCTTGCATTCATTTTAGTATCATTAAGTGGATGGGAAGACAGAATGCTGACAGAAAATACAAGACTCAATATGGTTTGGTACAAATCTCAGATTACTTGGGAGTAGACTTCCATTACCTAAAGAGAAGGGAGGATTTGTGACATAGGATGTCAACAAATACATGAAAACAGTGCAGTTGGTCTATTTGTCGAGAACTCAATCAGCAAGTTGTGATACTGTCTGGATAAACATGGCTTGAGTAAAAAACATGAGTGGAAAATATTTTTGATGTGTTTCAGGTGTGAATACACATAGTTGACCCCCTTTGTTAAATAATGTTAACCTGGAGGTTAGTAGGCAATTTCAGTCCAAACTCTGGCAAGACTGGAGAGATGAAATACAACACCTCCACTCCTTCAAAGCTCCAAAATCTCTAGATATACAGAATGAGAACACAATTGCTGTGCGTTTGAAAAGTTTTTAATTCTGGTACCTCGGCCTTCGCCTTCTCCTGGAATACAATTTTCCATAACAAACACCACCCATTTTTAAACAACATTTAATTAGATTATTGATGCACCATCCCTTAATTTCACAATTAAGTTTCCTTCATTATTATGCACAATCATATATCTAGCAACAAGAGAAACTTTATAAAAGCATTATTTGAAAAAACAATTTTATGAAACCTCACTTATTTTAGAATCATTTCTACTTCATTATATATAAATAAAATATATAAACATATTATAAATATATTATAAATATGTGAGTTCATACATAAATGCCTCTATATAAACAGTTCTTATATTTAATGACTAATTTCACTAACCCTGCATTGCTACCATTGCATAATGCATTTTACAAACAATCTTTAAGAACATGAATTTCTTCGAATTCATCACTTCTGAGAGATATATGGAAAAGCCTAAGCTTCCATATTCATTCCATTTGGAAATAAAGTTTTGAAATTGAAAATAAACCTGGATTCCATTAATGACAATTTTTCACTGAACATACCCTCATTTCCAAATACATTGGGCCTGCCCAAAACACTGAATACAAAACCCTCTGGAACCCCCCTATGCTCTTCACAAAAATGTCTTCCTACCGGACTTTCCATTCTTTTATGTCTTATATCACCTAGATGTTCAAGGATCCTAAGTTTCACCTTCCTTGTTGTTTGTCCTACATACCATTTTGGTTTCTCACATCCACATCCTAGAATATATACTACCCCTGTTGAATTGCAGTCATAGTATTCTAAGGCTCTGTACCTGACATCATTGATTTTAGTACCATCCAAGCTTTTTACCCGACTACAGATCTTGCAATTTCCACATCTAAATGTTCCCTTTCTAATACTCTTTCCAACTGTATTATCCTTTCTGAAATTCAACATTTCCTTGAGATTGAAATATCTCCTATAAGAAAAAGTAACCCTCGATGGAAAAAGTTTTCCTATTTTTTCATCTTCACTGATGATGGGCCAGAATCTCCACACTGCTTCCCTTAGTATGTTAGAAAATTGTGAATATCTGGTGACAAAAAACATATTGTCATCAGACCTACCTTTCCCAGGGTCATTATCATTCCCAACACTCCTGGACTTGCCCCTAGTCCCAGAAAAGTTGCCAAATCCTAACTCACATTCTGCCTTCACCCTGGCTTCCCTGATATTTACTTTGGAATATCCCCTCCCTATCAATTTTCTTTCAACCTTGTTAAATTCACTAGAAATCATATTTCTTTCAGAAGTGTGCCTGCCTGTCCGTTTAAATTCACCGAATGGTAAAGATCTTAAAGAATCACTGTGCATACTACATGCATGGAGAAAATTCTCGGCTGCAGTCTTTTTATGGTATGGTTTGTATTGTATTTTGTTATCTGAACTCAAATAAATTTCTACATCCAAATATTGGATACTTCTGCCCCCTAAGGTGTAAGTGAAATCTAATCCCCAAGGGTTTTCCTTGATCTCTAAAACAAATTTACCAAACTCTTCCGGACTACCCTTGCATAAAAATAACAAATCATCGATAAATCTCACATATTTAACTACCTTGCTCTTATAAAATTCAGAGGGATAGATGTAACAATTTTCAAAATGGGCCATAAACAAAATAGCATATGAGGGCGCAAAAGCTGCCCCCATAGCTGTGCCCTCCTTTTGCAAAAAATGCCTCCCTTCGAAATCAAAACAATTGTGCGTTAAGCAGAAGTCCAATAAACTAAGAATGAAAAATGTCTTTGGTCCATCACCCAACATCTTTTCTACTGCTTTTAAGCCCTGATGTCTATTGATGCTAGTGTATAAGGATTTGACGTCCACACTAGCCCAATAAAAATCATCTCCCCATACAGTGTTACTAACTTTAAAGCACACCTCGTCACTGTTTTTTACATGTGACTGTACCCTTTCCAGGTGACATTTTAACAAGGAATCCAGGAATATTCCTACATTTTGCAGATAGCCTCCCTTGCCTGAGACTATGGGACGTCCTGGAGGATTCCTAATATCTTTATGTATTTTGGGAATGATAAAAAATCTAGCTGCCCTGGGATTTTTTACATACAACTTTCTAACATCAACAGGTGACAAAAAACCTAATCTCTCTCCCCTTTCCAGTAGTTCCAATAATAGTATGTTATATTCCTTTAATGGATTTCGAGGTAATTCTAAATAAGTGTTGGTATCCATCAATAAATCCAGAGCCATGGAATTGTATTTATCCCTAGGAAGAACCACCCAGTTACCACCCTTTTCAGCTTGAGTGAATACATAGTGGTTATTAACATCTTTTAAATCTAACAATGCCTTCCATTCATTCCTATTTAAATTGTATTTTTTCTTTTCCCCACAAAACTTTTTATGTTTTTCCTCAATAGTTTTTAGTAATGTTTTCTCGAATACATTAATAACCAAATTTCTCCTGGGTGGCATAAAATCACTTTTATAAGGCACTTTGGGAACTGTTAGCCTACCATACCCCGTGTTGAAGGCAAAACCCCCCCCATCTTCACACACTTCCTCCTGTGCATAAATATCCACCAAATCATTTTCATGCAGCGTCATGTTTAATAAGGAATCCTCTAAACATTCTACATTTACTAAACTATCTAGATTTTCAACATTATTATCAAAGCCTTCCTTATTACTATCATGAAACATGCACATTTGATTCGAAAAAAACTCTTAAATACAACTTTCTGCAAAACTGTCTAATTTCCAAAGATAAATCCGCCAAGGAGGGAAAACATACAGGTACAAACTTTGTGCCTTTAAACAAGACTTGCTTAGCGTTCTCGGAAATATACAAATCCGAGATATTTAAAATGTTATAATTCTCACCTTCACAAATGTCCACATCAACACATGAATCTGGTGCAAAGTTCTGTGATAAATCCCCTTCATTGGCAAAGTCCGCATTTAAATCTGGCACAAAGTCCTGCTGTAAACTTCCTTCATTGGCAAAAACAACGTTCAAAAAGCTGCTTCCATCCTCGTCTGGTCTCACTGTGTTATCTCCTTCTTCCCTTATTTTGAAAGCGATGCCATTTTCCCTTCTGCTGCGCCGATGTCTGTTCAGGATCGCCTGCTGTTCCGTTGGCTTCTGTGAGCGTCTCATGCTCCGTATTCAAACTTTCAAAGGAAACACTCTTTCTACTACTCGATTCATCTGCCGAAGATGCTGAGGTCTCTCCCACAGTTGATCTCGGGCCCCTTCTGATGTCACGGGAAGCGCCTCGCTTCCTCTTAAAGCTGTACTGCCAGGAAAACAGCTTACCCGAATCATGATCTCTAACATCACGGAGGTATTTTCTCTTTTTACGGGAAAAAACCTCCGCTTCAATTTTTGATACTCTGTTCTTTATTTCAACTAGGTTCTTATTGAAAACAGTCACCGAACTCTCCTCAATTAGTTTATCTTGCAAATGCAGTATGGAAGTGCGAGCTTTCTGTAGGACTCTTTCATTTCTTTTAACAAGCACACCTAACCAGCCCAATGTGCACTTTATAGATATGTCTTTCCATTCAGAGGACAAATCCGACTCGTCCTCAGAAAATTCAAAAGCTGGTAAACGTTCAACTCTCAGACCCCTAGGTGTAACATTTGTCCTGATGTATTTTCCAAGCAGCTTCAAATCATAGAACGCTGTAACTTCTTTTATCAAAGCTCTCTCCAGTTCCACATACCTCTCAGAGAAATCAATGGTAGCACTCTCCCAAGGGTCGTTTGTAGCCATTTTTTCTTCCCTTTCTCTCCATATAGTTGCCAGATTAACTGGTTGAACCGATGGTGCACCAGACGGGGTGACAGAAATGGTGTTCACCGACATGACAATGAAATACAACACCTCCACTCCTTCAAAGCTCCAAAATCTCTAGATATACAGAATGAGAACACAATTGCTGTGCGTTTGAAAAGTTTTTTAATTCTGGTACCTCGGCCTTCGCCTTCTCATGGAATACAATTTTCCATAACAAACACCACCCATTTTTAAACATTTAATTAGATTATTGATGCACCATCCCTTAATTTCACAATTAAGTTTCATTCATTATTATGCACAATCATATATCTAGCAACAAGAGAAACTTGATAAAAGCATTATTTGAAAAAACAATTTTATGAAACCTCACTTATTTTAGAATAATTTCTACTTCATTAAATATAAATAAAATATATAAACATATTATAAATATATTATAAATATGTGAGTTCATGCATAAATGCCTCTATATAAACAGTTATGGAAAATTGTACTCCATGAGAAGGCGAAGGCAGAGGTACCAGAATTAAAAAACTTTTCAAACGCACAGCAATTGTGTTCTCATTCTGTATATCTAAAGACTGGAGAGATGCAAGACTCACCGCTGATAATCAAATAATGGACATAGCTGAATAATCACTGGTCAGGAGATGGGGATATATGCAGAATTAGTTAACAGAAAACAGGGAGACATTTAAGTGGAAGGAAGAAGAGAGGATGTTTAATTTGCCAAATGGATCTTTTCTTAAAAAATAATATGCGAGTGTTAAATTGCCATGGGGAGAATTTTAGAGTGAGAGTGGCCAGGTCTTACTAATTGGAAGGTGGAAATTAGAAAAGAAAGAATAGAAATGAAAGATGAGGGAGGAATTGACCCAGAGAGCAGGAAAACAGATACGGGAGTTGTTAATGCAAGCTGATTTGAAAGTCAGCCAGGTTTTGGAAGTTCAGAATTTTTGCAAGGAAGTGTTTCCATAAGTATGTTTATGCACCATACAGACTCCAAAGAATGTTTCAAGGGGATAAGTGGGGATTGTTGGAGATGTGGGAGAGGGGAGAAGCGGGAGATTAGAAGCAAATATTTTTGGGAATGGCAGGTATTCCAAGGATGGAAGAATCTGAATAGATAATATTGGATGTATCTGATAAAGACTGACAAAATCTTTGATTATATTTGGTAGAGGCCCACAGAGGAATTAAAGGGCAAGGAGAAGAATCGACTAGTTTTAGCCACTGGAATAGCAGCAGCAAAAAGGCCCTAAGTAAAAAGTGGTAATCTGAGGACTGCTTGACAATTCAAGAGGTAATGAGGTTGACAGAGGTGATGAGGAATGCAGGGGAGAAGACATCAACAAAATGGAAACAGAAGCATCTTACAAACTGTCTTCCTTGGTTCAAATATCTTGAGCTAACATGATAAAATGAATGGGAACTAAACCTACATTTACCCTCAGGTGTCCAGCGAGTGAGTGGGGGGATATGAAAAAGTTGAGAGCTAGTTTATAATGGAAACATGTTTAATTATTTGCATTACTGGATTTTCCTTTTTTTTATTCCCTTTCTTTTAGCAAACTGCAGTTAAAATGAAAAGCAGAGTAAGCGGTTTTGTTTCTTTTCTGACTTTGCAAGATAGATGCAAGAAGGATGAATGTTCCAGTCTTTTGACAACTGGAAACCAGAGAGGAGAATTTATAGTTTTTTTTTTTCATACACGTATACCAAATGTTGTTATATTAATAAACTGTTAAAAAATAAAACAATAGCCAAGACAGAAAGACAGGAGATAAAAATGATGTATAATCAAGCTACAGGGAAGTCACCAAACTGACGTTATTCCTGTGGATAAGTACTCCTGTGGAGGTCAGAACAGAAAAAAAGTGAAAGATCTGGGAGGTTTAACTTAATATTTTAAAAGAAGGAACCGCAGCAGCAGGTTGGAAGAATGTTGTGGTGGCTGTATTACCCAAAGCAGTAAAAAAAAAAAAAACCTCAAACCCAGCTCAATATAGACCCATTTCAATTTTAAGCCGTAAAATGATTATGTCTATACTAGCGAACAGAATGGCAAAGATATTGCCAACATTGACAGCTATGAATATATGTAACTTTGGTGAGGGGGAAGCAAACATTTGACAACAGTAATAAGACCAATGATGACTCACAGGGAAGCAGAGTTTTAAAAAATACTGTTACTGTTGGTGGGTCTTGATGCACAGAAGACATACGACAGTCAGCTGAGACTTTATGAATACGGCATTAGCAGCATTTCTACTCCCTGAAAGAACAGAGTTACTGAGGAGGATACATGAAGAGGTACTGACATGAATAAAGGTGAGTGTTGTCTGAACTGAGGAAGTAAAAAGGGTTGTTACATCTCTCCTTTACCTGCTTTGCACATATAGCCATTGGCAAAGAAAATAATCGACACTCAAATTCAAGGAATTACCTGGTATAGTAATCAGAAAAGTTACCTTTATTCACAGATGATATTATTTGGTACTTTAAACTGTTTTAGAATGCTCCACACAACTGAAATGCCCTTCTATACTTAAAAGTTTTTTTTCAGGATATAAAATAATTGAAGTTAAAACAAAGGCCACAGTGGCAACTATGCACCATGTAAAAATTGGTTCAACAGTTCTCAAACTCTTTAGGGATGAAACAGATGAAGTATTTAGGTATATGGAATAAAAAGGATTCTACTATGGCAGCCAA
This sequence comes from Protopterus annectens, assembly GCF_019279795.1. Classification (NCBI taxonomy): domain Eukaryota; kingdom Metazoa; phylum Chordata; order Ceratodontiformes; family Protopteridae; genus Protopterus; species Protopterus annectens. The sequence goes on along the minus strand of NC_056746.1, from coordinate 350,590,645 downwards.
GGATAAGCAGAGAGACTAACCAAATTATGCAAAAATTTAAGTTTGGAAACTAATGGATTATGGATATAGATAGCAAGATACAAGTAGTGAAAATATTTACAATCCTTTTAGTTTTATATATGGGTCAGGCGTACTTTTACCCAATCAGAAGAGACGTTGTGGACTATAATAAAGAGATGAAAGAATTTATTTGTGAGGGGAAAAGTTAAGTGGGATATGTTGACTCTCCCTACAGAACAGGTTATTTTAGGACTACCAGATTTTAAGGCATGTTTTAGCTCTACACAGCTAAGGTTCATTACACAACACATGCAGAAGGTTAAAAATCAAAGTGCAAAGGAATAATTATCAACCAAGGTAGGGAGCGAGTTCAAGAAATAATGAGAAAGCATGATTTTGGACACAGGTCCTTAAGGAGAGCAATGACCATATAAAATAAGTAGCAGAAATTATGTTAAAATTCAGACAACACAGGAATGGAGAATAGGGGATTTACCAACAGGAATGCCTGCAAGTAGGGGCACAGAAAACAGGGAGGAGAAGGCTGAAATTTACAAGATAAAATTAGCAAAGCAGCCAAAGTACTGGGAGAAAATAACTATGGAGGGAAAAGTAAGAGTGGGATGAGACTAAGTGGACGTTTGGACTGCAACTTAGAGACGGCCTTCCCCACAGTACAGGCAAATAGAATGGGATAGAGAAGCAATAAGTGAAAGACCAACTCTGGTTGACTTTTTAGTCGAGTATAGAACAAACGCTGCTGTTAAAAAGGGGTTATTAACAAGGCATATAAAATACAGCATGACAACTAAGAATCAAACAAAACTGATTAGGAGCTAGAAGAGATAATGTATAAGCAATACACAAAGGAGCATCTGGAAGATATCAGAAATTAACAAAAGCAGAATGAAGCATCAATTACTGCAAATATCACTGCTACATGAATAATGGACTGCAATACATCCTAATGCTATCTGTATTCAATTTTAGTACAATGATTAATATTAATATAATCAAGTTATTAGCTGGATACATTAGCTTCTTACACCCACTTAAAAAATGTAAACAAATTTTATGTACACTCAAACTTATACAAAATGCACTTTGGAATATTTTGTTTGTAAATGTTTAGCTTCGTGGAATGGATAATGGAAAAATAACATTACAAAAAATGTTTGTTATACATGTACTTCTACCTTCAGGCAAATTTAACTAAAAATGTCTCAGGACCAGCTCAATTACCCACAATTAATAAAGACAAGGGGGACAGTGATATTTTTATTCTCCTGGGAGAAAAAAATGACCATTGTGGGGGAACAAAGTCTGTGCTGATCTGGACATTAAGATGAGCTGCAAGTATATAGGGCCAACAAATTTTCTGGGACCCATGTCCCTGAAGTACTCTACAATCTAGTGGTACTTTTTTGTTTTGTCTTTTAAACTTTTCCTAAATAAAATCTGGGGTTCTGAAACATAAATATTCCCAAGCACTAGTCCTTTGCCAAAATAAAGCAGCCATCTGCAGCTGAAACAGTAATGACTAGTATTTAGTGTAGGTCCTTCACATAGTAAAATAATTAACCACTAATCTGTTGATTAGAGAAATGTGTTGTCAACAGGTGGCATTAGATGGAGGATTTTAATTAGGTCTGCAATCGTAGTCTAAGTGTTTGAGATATGGACACCAAGAAATTCACCTTGAGAGCAAAGCTCAAGAAGCAACTTGTGGCATCCATATCGAGAACATAGAATTCAGGGTTACGATCAGAGACCCGATCATAAAGTAGTGTTGTTGTTTATCTTTCAGCTTTTCCCAGTAAGGGGTCGCCACAGCGGAACTCCGGTCCACTAATGATTGGCAGTAGATTTTTATGAAACGCCGAGGTGCCAGCTCGATGCTCAACCTTCAACGAAAGCACGCCCATTTACACACGCATGTCTTTCAAACACTACCCAGCCGCGGGGAGGACATGCAGACTCCACACAGCGTATGGAACTTTATTTCTACATGTACTACTTGTTAGAGTATAAAAAATGTTTTTGCTGTTATTCATTGCTTGTAAATCAGTAGTGACACTGAAATGTGTAAAGGAGAGCAGTACACACAAGGTGCATGCAATATTTTATAAGAAAGTTGAGCACAGACTGGAGACGCAGCAAGCAGAAATGAAACTGCTGAGTTCTGTTTTAGTTTGCTTGCTAGCACTGTCATCTGTGCGAGTCCAGCTCTTGAGGGAGTGCTTAACAATTGTTACGATCAGGTTTCATGCCACTGTAGCACTTAACTGACTTGTCATTTTGTCAATATTGGAGTGTAATCACTGCACTCGAACTACATGTCTTTTAAGAATGCTCTCAAAGCACATCTAGCTTGTAGAGTAAATGAATGTAGACCTATTGCGTTCCATTAGCTCCAAAAGTTTATTGAATGTCATGTCCTTGACCACTACAATGCTGTCTCATTTCTTTATATTACAACACAGTGAATTTCTGGCCCTTTGTTTTTTGCTGAAAACATTTCAAGCCTGCATAAACTAAGGTACTGCTGGTGATTCCCTACTAGTGTTTACCACCCATCCTCCCCTTTGTTAATGTGATTTTTAAACCTGGTGATTTTAATCTGCCCACTCCTACTGTAAACTGAGCTTAATAAACTCCTCCCTTTCTACACTGCTGTTGATGACATTGATTTATTTGCCTTTCATTGTGCTTGTATTACAATGTACTTTGCCTCTCATTGTCTATTATACTGATCTACTTGATCTGAATTCATTTCTAGCTGGCTGATGGATAAAATAGTGTATTCTTACACTCTAGCAAGCACGTTTTTACGTCAAGAAGTCAGAGATTTTCCATCTAGTGCACTGGGAGGTAGCCTGGTCGGTTTAGGTTGGGGAAACCCTTGATATTTCAGCATCAAGAAAATAACAATATTTTGTGTTAATTGCACTGTTTAAATCACATTATAATAGATCACTGCATTCTTTTTACTGTTGTGACTGTATATTTTCTGCACTTGTTTTCAACTGTATTTCAGCCTAGATAGTATGGCTATAGTCAGACCTGTTGAATCTAGCCTTTTGTTTAACTCTAGCATTAAACCAGCCATCTTGCATTAAGAAAGGCTCCCCTGCAATCTTGTGGCGAAAGAGTGTGGATCCAGCCTTGTCAGAGCTGAGGATTGCTGGAGAAGATTCACTGTGTACTTTGCTATAAGTAGATTAGCTTAAAAGTGTTTAATTTTACCTGTACTTAAGCCTCACATTTGTTTGGCACTGTGCAACGGGGGTTTAGTGGTGCTATACATAGATGCAAATGCCTCGAAACATAATTTTTTCCCTAGACAAATTTTAGTGGAACCTTCGCAAGCATCTCTGTTGCACTAAAGGCAACTTAATTGTGCACTGGGCAGCGTTACCACACCTATCATCCACAACCCTCAATTTAACAACCCTTGACAGTCCTAGAGCAAAAACTGGTCAATCTACCCTACTCCTTTCCCTAAAAGCTCATACAGTAAAAACCTGCTATAATGGACAGACAGCTTCCCATTATTTCTCCGGCAAGCCTGACGGACATGGAAATACTAAGGCAATGTAGTAATTGCCTCATATATATTGAGGACCATTTACTCCTACATCAAATACTCTACATGAAAGATTTTAAGTACACTATGAAATTGGAATCCCTTCTCTCATGTAACAAACTAGGCACCAAACAGGTTGTCACTAACGCTCTTCACCTCTCACACAAACTAAAGATACGACAAATGGGCTCACAAACACAGAGCTACTCAACAGACGTCTACCAAAAGCTCAGACATTACCCAAACATAAACAAAGTGCACCCACTGTTACACAAATAGAAATCAGTACACACAACATACACAAATGTGCTTCAACAAATAAGCCTGCAAGGCAAAACACCTCTAAACCAGATGTCCTGGTTATAGGCAACATCACTGTGAGACTCACAGATGTTCCCATCGGCAGGTTGGACAAGAAGATAATGGTCAGCTGCCTGTCAGATGTCAGGATCCGCCAGATCACGCATGCACTCAAGTACCGTTACGATTAGGTCACAGTTCATGTTGGGGTGCATGACTTGAGACATACCTTTATTGTCTAAATGCAGAGAGGCATGACTGAACTCTCAGGCTGCATCTCCCAAGCAGGTATGACCCTAGTCCTAAGCAACATTCTACCTACTCCTAGGACGATGTCACAGTATAAACAAAAAATGACTGACTTCAACAACTGGCTTAATCATCTGGTGTCAGTCCAGGGGGAGCCATAATCTGTCAGTCTCGGATGGCATGGTCAACAGGCCACTCTACTTTGCCTGAGATGGTCTGCACCTGTCTCCTCTAGGCTTTCTGATACTGGCAAAGGTGCTTGCCTCCCCCATAGTGCCTTTTTAGGCAATATCAAAACAACAGTGCTGAGGTAAGATCCACCTGAGGCAAACTCAAGGTTCTGCGGCTTAACGCTAGAAATCCAAGCATGAAGCTGCATGCCCTGGAAGCACTCCTCACTCTAGAAAAAATACCCTACCACATCACTGCTAATTACAGATTCCCCACCATGAACCAAGATAAGCACACTGCCTGCCTGGACTTACTGAAATCACTCTCCATACAGTCCAACACCTTAGTCATGGGTGATTTTAACTATCCTTCCATTAACTGGGTGACATATACGAGTGTAAACACGCTCACCCAGAGGCTCTTGGAATTTGTTAATTCAAATGCTCTGGAACAGAAAGTCTGCACCCCCACAAGGGGCTCAAATATCCAAGACATAGTAATCCCCAACATGGGGAGTCACAGTACTTCCCCCTGTGTAATACCTTTCCTGATAAGGTCAGACCATAAAACTGTCTCATTAGACATAACTATTGGACCTGACACCCTCAAAAGAGAAAAATAAAATCAAAGAACTTTTTCAAAACTAACTTCAGACTACTAAGCAATGGTATAAGAACTTTAATCCACCCCCTGGACAATGACTCCTATTGCAGAGGTGTGCAAAAACTTAAGCAGCTGTACAGACTCTGCTCGGCTGTACCTGTCTGGATCAAAACAAAGTCCTACTGAAAAACACCCTCCCTGGTGGACCTCAAGTACAACCAAATTATATAACAGGAAGAAACTGATGTCCAAGAGTACGAAGGAACAGACTCGGCAGAAAAAGAATTTTCATCTCAGCCTGAACAAGCAAATCACAAATCTTGTGAAATCCTCTAAAGCTAACTATGAGGCTAAAATAGCTTCTCTACCCAAGGATAATTATAAGGCATTCTTTAATTATGTCCGGAACTTAAAAGGGAATGACCACCTTTGCGCAGAATTGGTAATAGATGGAAAGTACAGTTTTGTACCTACCATAAATGTAGATGTTAGAGTGTTCACCCTGCTGCAGTCATCACACTTGAGTTATCCTGCCGTCAGGCAGTCCCGCAGTCGGCCCGAATTCCAAAGTATTGGTCCAGCGTCAGTTGCTGTCGCTTCTTCCTTGACGTCAGTGCGTCAGGGGTATACAAGAGGCATCCGACGCCATTTTCTTCAGTTTTTCTTGCCCCAGATGTCACCACAGAGGTAGTATAGGATAAAGGGGTAGAGATAAGTTCAGCTAGTTCAGAGGGGATTGAGGAAGGGTAACCTGGACTGCAGCAAGGTGAACACTCGAACATCTACATTTATGGTAGGTACAAAACTGTACTATGTTCATCGTGTTACCCTGCTGCAGTCATCACACTTGGGTTGAATCCCAAAGCTAAGGAGGGGAGGTGGAGTCAAACAGGGTTAGAAGAGGCTAGTAGGCCCTGCAAAACTGCAGTGGCACAACCAGCTCTAGTCTTAAAGTAAAGAGGTAAGTGATAGTGATAGTGTTTGGTGATGGTGTGCACTGAACTCCAAGTAGCAGCTTCCAGAATATCCTTGGTTGGCACTCTCCTGAGAAAGGCTGCTGATGTAGCTGTAGCCCTGGTGGAGCGGGACCTAATGTTAGCAGGTACTGGTTTCCCATTATGTGTGTAGCAGAAACGTATGCAATGTCCTATCCATTTAGAAATTGCCTGTTTTGAGATAGCTTTTCCTTGTGATCCTGTAGCATAGGCTACAAAGAGCTGGTCAGTTTTTCTGAAAGCCTTAGTTTTATCCAAGTAGTAACGTAATTGCCTGTGAATGTCCAAAGAGTGCAGGAGTCTTTCTCCTTTATTCTGGGATTTGGGAAGAAGGTGGGCAAGTGAATGGTTTGGTTTAGGGCCACACTGGATACCACCTTTGGCATAAAGGAAGGATTAGTCCGTAGAGAAACTCTGTCTTGATGAAAAATGAGGAAAGGTTCCACTGCCATTAGTGCCTGTAGCTCTGAGACTCTTCTAGCTGAGGTTATTGCTAGTAGTAAGGCAGTTTTCCATTAAAGAAATTTTAAATCAGTTGAAAAAACTGGTTTAAAGGGTGGCAGTGTAAGCTTTTCCAGGACAAAGTTGAGATCCCAAGTGTGTGTTGGAGCTCTCCTTGGCGGCCTTAAGTTCTTAGCCCCTCTGAGGTACTGTCTTAGGAGTGGATGTGAAAATAAAGGAGGATCCGTGCTGTAATGAGCTGAAATTGCTGAGGCGTGGATCTTAATAGATGAAAAGGAAAGTCATTTGTGTAACATCTCAGTTAAATATTGTAGAATCTGAGGAATGTTCGCCTCCAGGGGATTTAGGCCTTTAGCCTGGTTCCAGGAGCAAAATTTCCATTTGTCTGAATAGGTTTTCCTGGTGCTGGGCCTTCTGGCCTCCAGAATGACATCCATAACAGCTTTGCATAAAGGTGTTGGCTGGTTGTTTAGGTAATTTGCCACGCAGCCAGGTTTAAAGTCTTGAGCTGGCTGTGTAGAATCAGATTGTCTCGCTGGGTGAGCAGGTGTGGAATTTGCGGCAAAATCCATTGTGAGTCCTGGGCCATGGTCCTTAAAATTGGATACCAATGTTGGTGTGGCCAATCTAGTACAACGAGAATCATTTGTGGCCTCTCTAATCTGACTTTCAGCAGTACCTTTGCTAGAAGAGGCAGTGGAGGGAAGGCATACACTGTCAATGTTTTCCAATTGAATGAGAGAACGTCCACTTTCCAAGTTAGTGGATGGAAGGTCCTTGTGCAAAATTTTTGGAGTTGGTGGTTGTGGGGGCTTGCAAACAGATCTATGTCTGGGTGTCCCCATTTTTGAGCTATCACTGCAAATACTTGTAGATCTAGTTTCCATTCGTGTGGATCCATGATGTTTCTGCTTAGGTCGTCTGCCAATGTGTTTTTCTTTCCTGGCAGGAATTGTGCTTGTAATTGAACCTGGTAAGACAGTGCAGTGTTCCACAAGGTCATTGCTTGCCTGCATAGAGGGTAGGAATTTGTGCCCCCTTGCTTGTTTATGTACCACATAACTGTGGTGCTGTCTGTCCTTAGTAGTTGTCCAGGGTGTAGAAGGTCCTTGAAAGCTGTTAGGGCATTCTGCACTGCTAGCATTTCTTTTTGATCGATATGCAGGTGTCTCTGATCTGTAGTCCATTTGCCCTGAATGCACTATCCTGCCATGTGTGCTCCCCAGTCATAGTCCGATGCATCTGTTGTCATAGTTTGCCTGGCTATGGGTAAGGTGAAAGGCTGACCCTTGTTGAAGTGACATGCCTGTGCCCACCATAGAAACTCCTGTTGAAGCCAGGGAATGAGTGGAATCATTGTTTCCAAGTTGTGGCTGTGCCGAGTCCATACACTTTTCAGGTACCATTGAAATATTCCTCATATGCAGTTTTGCAAATGGTATTAGTAGAATGCAAGATGCCATGAATCACAAGGCCTGCAGAATTTTTCTTGCAGGGAGTTGGGTCTTTGTTGCCATTATTTTGAAATATTGAAACAGTTGTTGTTGTTTGTCTGGCGTGAGATAAGCCATCTGGGCCGTTGTATTCAAGCTGGCACCCAGGAATGTTATGTTTTGTGAGGGCACTAGTTTTGATTTCTTTTCGTTTACTGTGTACCCTAGGCAACTTAGGTGTTTGACAAATGCCAGATGCTGTAAAAGAATGCCCTTGCTTTCTGCTTGAATAAGACAGTCGTCCAGGTATGGGTATATTTGAATTCCTCTTTGCCTGCAGTATGCAATTACTGGTGCCAGGCATTTTGTGAAGACCCTGGGCGCAGTAGATAAGCCAAAGGGCAGTGCAGAGAATTGATAATGCGTTGAACCTGCAATGAAGCGGAGGTATCTTCTGCAATTTTGTCTGATAGGGACATGCAGGTATGCCTCCTTGAGGTCCAAAGTGACAAGCCAAGCATTCTTGCCCAGCATGGGAAGAAGCTGCTGTAGTGTTAGCATCCTGAATTTTGGTACTTGCAGATAGGTGTTCAGAATTGAAAGATCCAGAATGGGTCTCCATGCTTTGTCCTTTCTTGGAACTAGGAAGTGTCTTGAGTAAAATCCTTGTCCCTGCTCCTGTTTAAGTACCTGTTGAATGGCTCTCATGTTCATGAGAGCTGTAATTTGTTTCTGTGCCTCTGCCCATTGATTTGGTGGCAGGTTTGGCATTCCTTTGATACTTGGTAAGGTATGAAAGTGGAATCTGTAGCCTTGAGAAACAATGTTTAGAATCCATTTGTCTTTTGTGATGATGTGCCAGTTGTCTGCAAAAAAAGTTAGTTTTCCTCCCAAGGGTGTTGCCAGGAGAGATTTGCTTGGTAGTTTGAGGATAGAGTCATTGTGTCTGCCTTCTGCTAGCTTGGGGCCTGTCTTCTCCTCCTTTCTGGGTAGCAGAACCCCATTGGAGAGGTTTGTAAGGGCCCTGTGACTGACCTCTGCCCCTCTGTGATCTGTCTGAAGCTGGAAAGGACCAATTTTTGTTGGCCAATTTCTGCTGAAGCGAGGGGGTTGTACCTGCAAGAAATCCTAGACAGTTTGCATAGATTTAGCCTTATCCTCCATTTTCTTTAAAACCTCTTCTGCTTTGACACCAAATAATACATCCTATTGTAAAGGTGCATCTAATAATTTTGCTTTAACATTGTCAGGGAGGGTTTGCTCTTTTAACCAAGCATGTCTACGAATGACTGAGCCAGTAACAGCTGCTCTACAGGAAGCTTCCAGTGAATCAAATCCGCATTGTAAAGTATGCTTGCCCACCTGTTCAGCTGCATGCAACAGATCCTGCATTTCCTTGAAGTCAGGCTGTTCTGTGTGTGTGCTCATTTTTTGTTTTAACTGAGACATCAGGAATTGTTGGTATTTCAACATGTGAAACTGGCAATTTAATGTTCTCATAGCCAGAGTTGCAGAGGTGTATATTTTCTTTCCCCATCTATCTAGGGCTCTGGAATCTCTTTCAGAGGGCACAGGATTTTTAGCCATAGAAGCCTTTGCTCCCTTAGGACCCTGGGATATGGTTTCTGGGTCAGCTACAGGGCTTTTATAAAGGAATTTGTGAGAGTCAGGTACTCTGTAGTATCTGTCTGGTTTGGCTGGAGCAGGAGGTAGAGAGTCTGGATTTAAACTAGACTCAGGTAGACATCATCCACAATATCTAAAACAGGAGGAATAGCAAGAGGTCTGTGCTGGGGTAATGGAAGGAACTCTCGGAGCCTTTTCTTAGGATCTGAGTAATCCTGGCCTTCCCAGTGGAAATGTTCCCTCATGGTATGTAATGTTTCCCCAAAGGAGTAGTCTTCAGGGGAAGATGCAGAGGGCATAGAGTCTTCAGCATCAGAATCCTCATAAGGTGGAAAAGTGTAATCCTGTTCCTCAGAAGAATCTGAGGAGAGAGAAACCTGGTCAGAGGATGCATAATCCTCCTCTTGTCTTGGTCTTTTATCAGGAGGGTGATGGGAACCCCTGATAGGGGTAATTAAATCTTCAGCCATCTTAAGCATCTGTTTCTTAGGGATGGGGCCTTGACCTGTAAACTGATGAACAGTTTTCTTAGGTTTTAAAGGAGTTTTAAGTTTAGCATAAGATTTAATGGTGAGTGTAGTCGGTCTGAAGACACCTTCTGCAACCGAAGGTGTTTCCTCTGCACCGGTGTCTAAATCTGCTCCAGTGTCGGTAGATGGCTGCGTCAGCCTAGTAGACTCCGCGTGGGAGTCGGCAGCTGTCTGGGGTTCCAGCTCTGCGGTAGTCAGGGGCTGCGTAGGCGCCTCACTGAAAACCGGAGAACCGGCGACAGGCCCAGCTGAGGCCTCAGGGTCTGGCTTATTCCTAGGCTGCCTAATCTTATTCTTGCGTTTTTTATGAATTGTGGTCGTCGGCTGCTCCGACGGCATGATATAATTGAATTTCCTACCAAAGCAATGCCGTGCGAAGTCAAAAAGGCATTTGATGGTGCATTTATTAAACGTAATGCAAAACCGACAACCTGTGACGTCGTGGTCTGGGCCTAGGCAAGGAATACAATAAGAATGGAAGTCCTTATGAGGTATTTGCTTCCCACAAGAAATGCAATTGTTAACTTTTTCTGACATCGGACTGAGGCAAGAAAATGTTCCCCATCGGGGTACTTAGCTTTATTGAAGACTTCGGACTGAAATTCAAATCGAAAATCTCAGGTGTCAGCCGACCGGCTCTTGCGAACTGCTTCTGGTTCGGGCACCGCGCAGCAAGAAAGACTGGAGAAAATGGCGTTGGATGCTTCTTGTATACCCCTGACGCACTGACGTCGGAGAAGAAGTGACAGCAACCGATGCCGGACCAAGACTTTGGAATTCGGGCCGACTGCGGGACCGCCTGACAGCAGGATAACCCAAGTGTGATGACTGCAGCAGGGTAACACGAATATCCACTCATACTGCACCAGAGGAAATCGCCAACTTGCTAGCTCATAGATTTGGTGCAAACTTCACCCCCCATGGCCCCACCACCCATACCCCAGAGACACCAGTCCTCTGCCTAACATGTCTAAGAGATCAGATCTTATTTGTGCTCTCCAAGGCTAAAATCACGGCTGTATTTGGACCAGATAACATCCCAGGATACTTAACTAAGCAATGTAAAACAGGACTTGGCAGACTCACTCAGCACTCTCTTTAACCACAGGCCGAGAAATGGCTTTGTTCCAGCAGTGTGGAGAACAGCAACAGTAGTCCTCTTGCACAAACAGTGGCCATCAACAGACCCTGGAAACTACAGACACATAAGCCTAACCAGTTTCATCTGCAAGACCATGGATAGAATCATCATGGACCTTATCAACAAGGACATAGGCAACCTTCAAATTCTAGACCCAACTCAATTTGACTTTAAGGGTAGAGTGTGCTTATTACGCCTGGTGGACTACTTCGAGAAACTCACCAAATCCTTGAAAGACAGTAAGACAGTGCATACTGCCTATCTTAACCTAGCCAAAGCTTGACACAATCCCTCACTCAGGTATCACTGAAAAACTCAGTTAGGGATTAACCCTTACATCACTAGATGGGTAGCCAACTGGCTCACCAACAGAACATATACTGTCAAAGTAGGTAACTCCAACTCTACCAGTAGACCCATCACCAGTGGCGTACCACAAGATTCAGTGCTGGGTTCTTTACGGTTTGGAATCTACTTCAGAAGTCCGGGCTAAATTAGCTGGTCTTTTAGTTTACCAAGTTTCGCTGATGATTGCAAATTGGGTGCAATCAGTGAGTCCTCCGACAATGTTAACATACTACAGGAAGGGCTAACAGACAAATGACTGGTGCCAAAGCTATGGTCTAAATCTAAACTCAAAAAAGTGCATTATTATTCCCTTTGGCAAAGAAGAATTCACCACAAACTACAGTACTGACAACACTCTCCTAAGCTCAAACCAAGAGGTGCAAGAGAGTACAGTTGTGTACACTTATGATAAATGTAGATGTTAAGAGTGTATCCACTGTTGCAGTCATCCATTTGGGTTATCTGCCTGCAGGTACCCTCAGCCGTCCTGAATACCAGAATCTTGGATTCCTGCGTCGGATGCAGTCTCTTCTTCCATGACGTTAGGTCGTCAGGGGTATAAAACATGCAGCCGATGCCATATCAGTTTTTCTTACCCCAGATGTCAGGTGCCCCCACAATGGAAAGCAATTATATGATATGGAACACCTTCATCAAAAAGCATATTACACCAGAAAGCTTGAATACACCAAACAAGAAGGAAAGGTAGAGCCAAGAGAAGTCAGGGGGCTGGAGGGAGGGTAACCAGAAATGCGACAGTGAATACACTCGAACATCTACATTTATGGTTAATTGTACACAACTGTACTATGTTCTTCGTATTTCACTGTTGCAGTCATCACATTTGGGTTGATTCCCAAAGCTAAGGAAGGGAGGAGGAAGTTAAGGAGCATTAGGGCCAGCTATTAAGCCCTGCAAGACTGCAGTGGCAAAACCAGACCTGGATTTAGAAAAAACAGGCATGTGGTAATGCTTGGTGAAGGTATGTACAGAGCTCCAAGTAGCAGCTTCTAGGATGTCCCTGGTAAGGAGTCCGCTGAAAAAGGCTGTCGAGGTAGATGCAGCCCTGGTGGAATGTGATCTTATCCCGAGTGGGGTAGGTTTTCCATGGTGCTTATAGCAGATATGAATGCAATGGGCTATCCATTTAGAAATGGTTTACTTCGAAATGGCCTTCCCCTCTGCCCCTGCAGCAAAGCCAACTAGCAGCTGATCAGATTTTCTGAGAGGCTTAGTCCTGTCCAAATAAAATCTAAGTTGTTTGTGCATGTCCAAAGAGTGCAGTATTCATTTTCCTTGGCTTTGTGGATTCGGGAAAAAGGTAGGCAAATGAATGGACTGATTTAGGGCCACACTAGACACCACCTTATAAAGGAATGATTGGTCCCAAGGAAAACCCTGTCTGCATGGAAGATAATGAAGGGCTCCACTGCCATGAGGGCCTGTAATTCAGACACTCTTCTTGCTGAAGTGATGGCTAGAAGGAAGGCTGTTTTCCAAGAAAGGAATTTCAACTCTGCAGTTGTAGGTGGCTCAAAAGGAGGGAGAGTGAGCTTTTCCAATACAAAATTAAGGTCCCAGGCTGGAGTAGGGGCTCTCTTGGGGGGGTCTTGCGTTTTTGGCCCCTCTGAGGAATTGCTTTAGCAGGGGGTGAGAGAAGAGTGGTGGTTCAGTATTATAATGTGCTGAAATAGCAGAGGCATGAATTTTAATTGACGAGAAGGATAGGCCCCTGTGGAGCATTTCTGTTAAGTACTGAAGTATATGAGGTAAGCTGGGCACCGTTGTGCCCATCCCCTGAGTCTGGCTCCAGGAACAGTATTTCTTCCACTTTTCAGCATAGGATTTTCTAGTACTAGGCCTCCTTGCCTTCAGAAGGACATCTAGCACCTGCTTACTGAGGGATGCTACTGGAGAGCTCAAGGAATTAGCCAGGCTGCAAGTTTCAGGGTTGGAAGCGGAGGGTGCAGGATCTGGCCCACCTGCTGGGCAGCAGGGAAGGGGTCTGAGGCAGGTGCCATGGTTCCAGCAGTGTCATACTGCACAAAAGGGGGTACCAGTGCTGGAGTGGCCAGCCTGCTGCAATCAGTACTGTCCTTGCCTTGTCCTGTTTGATCTTTAGCAGAACCTTCGAGAGGAGAGACAGAGGGGGAAAGGCATAAACAAAGAGGCTTTCCCCAGGTAAAGGACAGGGCATCCAGTTTCCAAGCTTGACTGTGGGAAGTCCTTATGCAAAATTTGTCCAACTGGTAGTTCTGAGGGAAGGCAAACGGGTCTATCTCTGGAGTCCCCCAATTGTTCCTCAAGCGTTTGAATATCTTTGGCTCAAGTTTCCATTCGTGTGGGTCCAAGAGATTTCTGCTTAGATCATCTGCCAGAGAACTTAGCTTGCCTGGTAGGAATTGAGACTGTAGGTACACTTGGTAACTCAAGGCTGTGTTCCACAGAGCCATGTCTAGCCGGCAGAGAGGGTACGAATGGGTTCGCCCCTGCTTGTTTATGTACCACATAAAGTACAGTTGTACACACTTACCATAAATGCAGATGTTCGAGTGTATTCACTAGTGCAGTCATCACATCTGGGTTATCTGCTTGCAGGTAGCCCTCAGTCGGCCTGATTATCAAAGTCTTGGGTACTACATCAGTTGCCGTCTCATCTTCCATGATGTCAGGTAGTCAGGCTTATAAAGCATGCAGCCGATGCCATTACATCAGTTTTTCTTGCCCCAAATGTCAGGTGCCCCCATAACAGGAAGCAATTATATACAAGGTTACACCTCCAACAAAAAATCAAATACACCAAAAAGCTTTAAGCATAGTAAACAAGAATAGAGGTATAGTCAACAGAAGTCAGGGGGATGGAGGGAGAGTAACCAGGACTGCAACAGTGAATACACTCTAACATCTACATTTATTGTAAGTGTACACAACTGAACCATGTTCTTCATGTTTCACTGTTGCAGTCATCACACTTGGGTAGATTCCCAAAGCTAAGGATGGGAGGAGGCAATTAGACTAGCTTAAAGGCCCTGCAAGACTGCAGTGGCAAAGCCAGCTCCCGATTTAGAAAAAATTGGCAAGTGGTAATGCTTGATGAAGGTATGTACAGAACTCCAGGTAGCAGCTTCTAGGATGTCCCTGGTAGGGACACCTCTGAAAAAGGCTGTAGAGGTAGATACAGCCTTGGTTGAATGTGGTCTTATCCCCTGTGGGGTAGGTTTTCCATGGTGCTTACAGCAGAAATGAATGCAATGGCCTATCCACTTAAAAATGGTTTGCTTTGAAATGGCCTTCCCTCTGCCCCTGCAGCAAATGCCACCAGCAGCTGTTCAGATTTCCCGAGAGGCTTAGTTCTGTCCAAGTAAAATCTAAGTTGTCTGTGCACATCCAAGGAGTGTAGTATTCGTTCCCCTTTGTTCTGTGGATTAGAAAAGAAGGTTGGCAAATGAATGGACTGATTAAGGGCCACACCAGATACCATCTTGGGCATAAATGAGGGATTGGTTCTGAGGGACACCCTGTCCACATGAAAGATGATAAAAGGCTCCACTGCCATGAGGGCCTGTAATTCAGACACCCTTCTTGCTGAAGTGATGGCTAGAAGAAAGGCTGTTTTCCAAGAAAGGAATTTCAACTCTGAATTTGCAGCTGGTTCAACGGGAGGAAGAGTGAGCTTTTCCAAAACAAAGTTAAGGTTCCAGGCTGGAGTAGGGTCTACTGGGTGGGCTTAATTTTTTGGCTCCTCTGAGGAATTGCTTCAGCAGTGGATGAGAAAAGAAGGGTGGCTCTGTGTTGTAATGTGCTGAAATGGCTGAGGCATAAATTTTGATGGAAAAAAAGGAAAGGCGCTTGTGAAGCATCTCAGTTAAGTATTGAAGAATATGGGGTAAATTGGGTACTGTTGTGCCCATTCACTGAGTTTGGCTCCAGGAACAGAATCTTTTCCATTTTTCAGCATAGGATTTTCTAGGACTAGGCCTCCTTGCCTCCAGAATGACATCCATCACTTGCATACCGAGGGATGGCAACGGAGAAGTCAGGTAATTAGCCAGGCTGCAAGGTTCAGGGTTTGAAGCTGTGGGTGCAGAATTTGGCCTTCCAGCTAGGACAGCAGGGCAGGGATCTGAAGCAGGTGCCATGATGCAGGCAGTGCTACTGCGTAAGAGGGGGTACCAGTGTTGGCATGGACAGTCTGGTGCAATGAGTATTATCCTTGGTTTGTCCTGTTTGATCTTAAGTAGCACTTTGGACAGGAGAGTGAGAGGGGGAAAAGGCATAAACTGAAAGGTTTTTCCAGATGAAAGACAGGGCCATCCACTTTCCAAACTTGTCTGTGAGGAGTCCTTGTGCATAATTTGTCAAATTGGTAGTTCTGAGGAGGGGCAAACAGGTCCATCTCTGGGCTCCTCCATTTGTTTCTCAACATGTTGAATATCTTTGGTTCCAGTTTCCACTCGTGCGAGTCCAAGAGATTTCTGCTTAGGTCGTCTACCAGTGTATTTAGCTTTCCTGGCAGGAATTGAACCTATAGGTGCACTTGGTAGCTCAAGGCTGTGTTCCACAGAGCCATGGCTAGTCTGCAGAGAGGGTATGAGTGGGTTCCCTCTTGTTTATGCATCACATAACAGTGGTGTTGTCCGTCTTTACCAAAAATTGTCCTGGAAGAATGTGGTCAATGAAGGCTGTCAGAGCATTCTCTACAGCTAACATTTCTTTTTGACTGATATGCAGGTGCATTTGACTTGGGTTCCATTTGCCCTGAATGCACTGCCCTGCCAAGTGATCTCCCCATACATAGTCTGATGAGTCTGTTAGGGTTTGGGCGGCAGTGGGTAGAGTGAATGGCAGTCACTTGTTTTAGTGGCAGGCCTCTGCCCACCAAAGGAACTCTATCTTTAGACTAGGTATGATAGGAATTATTGATTCTAGGATCCTGAGAATGTTGACACCATAGGCTTTTTAAATACCATTGTAGTTTCCTCATCTGTAGTCTTGCATTAGGAATTTGTAGAATGCAAGAGGCCACGAACCCCAGTGCTTGCAGTATTTTCCTTGCAAATAGCTGTGTCTTTGTGGCCAGTAGATTGAAATAGGCTGTCAAAAGAACTTGTTTCTCTGGCGTGAGGTAGGCCATCTGGGAAGTTGTATTCAAGCTTGCTCCCAGGAATACAATTTGTTGGCAGGGTAAAAGATTTGATTTCTTTTTGTTTATGGTGTACCCCAGAGAAGTTAGCAATTTCTTTACAAATGCCAGATGATTTAATAGTATGTCCTGGCTTTCTGCCTGAATTAGACAATCATCCAGGTATGGGTATATTTGAATATTTCTTTGTCTGCAAAATGCAATGACTGGAGCTAGGCACTTTGTGAACACCCTGGGCACAGTAGATAAGCCAAAGGGCAGTGCAGAGAACTGATAGTGCATGTAGCCTGCTCTGAAGCATAGGTATCTTCTGGAAGATTCCCTTATTGGGATGTGCAGGCAGGCTTCCTTTAAATCCAGTGTTGCCAACCAGGCATTTGTGCCTAGCATGGGAAGCAGCTGATGAAGAGTTAACATTTAGAGGGCCAATGCCTACTAAATCTGGGAGGCTGTACTTGCAGGAAATCTTTAACAGCTTGCATAGATTTAGCTTTTTCCTCCATCTTTTTGAGGACGACTTCTGCTTTGTTGCCAAACAGGTGGTCTTGGCTTAAGGGAACAGCCAGTAATTTAGCTTTAACATGATCTTGCAAGTTTTGCTCCTTAAGCCAAGCATGCCTTCTAAGTACAGACCCAGTGACAGCAGCCCTGCAAGATGCTTCTAAAGAGCCAAAACCACATTGCAAAGTAGGTTTACCAACTAGTTCTGCAGAATCATTAAATCCTGTAATTCTTTGTGTTCACCACAGTCAGGAATCAACATCATTCTCTGTTTAAGTAGTCCCATAATATGCTGCTGGTACTTTAACATATGAAACTGGAAATTTAAAGCCCTAATGGCCAAAGCAGCAGAAGTATATACCTTCTTACTCCATCTGTCCAAGGCTCTAGAATCTATATCAGAAGGGGTAGGGTTTTTGGGGAAATGGTCTCTGGATCCGTAGTAGGATTCTTGAAGACGAACTTGTGAGAGTCAGGTACACTAATACCGGTCAGGTTTTCTGGGAGCTGGAGATAAAGTGTCTGGGGAAATGCTAGATTCCAAGAAAGCATTATCTACAATGTCCACAACAGAAGGGATAGCTAAAGGCCTATGTTGAGAGAGGAGTAAGAATTCCCTAAGCCTCTTTTTGGAGTCAGAGTAATCCTGGCTTTCCCAGCGGAAATGCTCCCTAAGAGTGTGCAAGGTTTCACCAAAAGAAAAATCTTCGGGAAGGGAAGCGGAGGGAATGGAATCCTCAAAGGTAGATAAGGGCAAATCCTGGTAATCAGAAGAAACAGAAATATCAGATTCCTGATCAGACGAATCAGAGAGAAAATCAGTTCTAGGTCTCTCAGAGGGGGAAGGCTGGCTTCCCCTAATTAAGGTAATAAGGTCTTCAGCCATTCTAAGCATTTGTTTTTTAGGCATATGGGCCTGAGCATGTGGTTTGGATGTCGGTTTTCTAGGCATGGGTCAAGTTTTAGGCCTGGATGAAGATGATGGTGTCTGTTTAAAATGCAAGTCTGTAGGCCTGAATACACTCAGAAGCCGGTGCCTGCACAGCAGCTCTTGACTCATCTAAGGTAGAGACATCTGCAGGTTCCATAGTCGAAGAAACATCTCACAGCATATCAGACTCCGAATGGTTCTCAGTAGAGGCCTGCAAATCTGAGGTGGCGGGTATCAGGGGCTGCGAAAGCGCCTCACTATGTACCAGCGGGCTGTCGACTAGCTTAATGGAACCGTGGGCAGTTTTGGACCTATGCGGTCTATCTTGTCTTTATCCTTACGTTTTTTTCGGAATATCCGTAGTCGGATGGCTTACCGAAGCCATTTCTGGATAGTTATACAGAGTACCAAAATAATTTGCTGCAAATACAGCCCGACGACAAATAGTTTGGGGGTTGAACAAGGCACAAAACCGACAGTGAGGGATGTCGTGGTCTGGGCCTAAGCAAGGAATGCAGTACGAATGAAAATCCTTTTGAGTTGTTTGCTTTCCACAGGTAAGACGATAGTTAACTTTTACGGACATCGGTTAACAGCAAGGAAAAGGAATCCCCAAAGGGGTACTTAACTTTTTTGAAGACTTCAGTTCTGAAACTCGAAAATGGAAATTTCAGGAGTCGGCCGACTGGTACTTGCGAACTGCTTCTGCTTCGGGCACCGCGTGGCAAAAAAGACTGATGGAATGGCGTCAGCTGCATGTTTTATACCCCTGATGACCTGACGTCATGGAAGAAGAGACAGCATTCGACGCAGGAATCCAAGACTCTGGTAATCAGGCCGGCTGAGGGCTACCTGCAGGCAGATAACCCAAATGTGATGACTGCAACAGTGAAACACGAAGAACATCTAGGAACAAAGGTACACAGCAATCTGAACTTCAACCACCAAGGTTTCCTCTGTGGTAAGGAAAGCATTCTACATTGCACACTTCATAAGTAACAGCATCCTTCCAGGTCTAAGTATGTTACAGCCCCACTGTACTTGACCCTCATCAGACCATTAACAGAGCACGATGCTCCCTTTTGCATTTACTTCAACAGACACCTGTAGCAGCTGGAGAGACCACAGAGGTTCCTCATCAAGAAAATAAAGGGCATCCAAACCATGACGTATGTGGATAGACTAAAACCCTCTCACTGTACTCTATCGTACAGGCTGCTGAGAGGAGACTTGTGCCTAGCCTATAGGGCCAGTCTCCAACCCTGCCTGATGGATATGCTTTCATACACACAAATCAAACGGCAAAGAGAGTCACTTGCTCTAGGGATGTTAACCTATCCTGTAACATTAACAGTACATGCTGGAGAGAGAGAAATGACTCAGACTGCTGCTCCTCTGAAACAAACTTCCAATTCATGTGAAGCAGAGTACCTCACTGACACTCTTCAAGCAGAACCTGGACAAATGGCTAGGAGACCACAAATTCTCCCAGGGATGGCACCAATGTCCCTCATGGATAGGGGGAAGTTGGTGCTGAACACAGACTAGCTCTGCAAAATACATTCACTTAAGGACAAAAGGGGCAACTTGGGGTTAACATGGCTAGGCTTGTAAGAGTTCTTGGGCCGCTAGCCTAGTAACCCTCCTATGAACAGCTAGGCTCCTGCAGTAGCCCTCTTTCACTCACTGTAAAGGCCAAACTTCAGTACTGTTGCAGTACATCTTTTTTATACTTCACAGCAGAGCCTAATGCCTCACCACTATGCCTCGACTGCGCTACATCTACTCTAGCAGCATTAAAAGGCTTGTTTAATTTGATCAGAGTGCAGTAAAAGCTAATGGTTACATGAACAACCCAAGAAATTAACACACATCTAGAACTAGTAGAAATCTGGAAGTAAAGTTATAGCATCAGTTTCCAAGTATGTTCAGACCCTGATACAAACAGAATGCGCTTCAGTAATACTACTATCCCGCCATGGGCCAAAAAAAAAAAAAATTAACAAAATTACTCAAAAATAAAAAAAAAAAAAAAAAAAAAAAAGAGAGAGAGATTAAACCCAAGACTTCTTAGAATTCTTAGTACAATTCTTCAGCCGCTGCACTGAAACCTCTTTCTTCCTAATAAAATGACTAGTGGGTTCTAGGAAAAACTAAATGTGGAATAGAAAATGTTCAACCAAATCAGCACCTATATTAAATCTCAATTTCAGTCAAAAATTTTAAAAAGCAATTTTATGTTAAATAACTTTAAAATAAAAAAACAATCACCTCTAAGACAATAACTTCATCATCATCGTCAATCTGCTCTTGGACTGGTGAAGATGTCAACATTACAATTTCTTCATCAGAATCATCCGAAATAGTGATAAGACCATCTTCCCGGTGATTCCTCCACTCTGCGGAGGAGAGTTTTCCATTAGTTTCATTTTTTTTTTTTTCATTTTTCAATACAAAGACAATCTGTGAAAGGCATGACCAACCAGAACTCTGCAATCAAAAGTTACTCATATAAATGCCCATCAGCTTAAGAAAGTGAGTGGAAGAAGCAGTAGGATCAGGGATGCAACCCACATTCTAAACTGATTCCAATGACCCCATTTGTTTTATTCCCATTAACATCCACCTGTGTTAAATTTCCAAGTCCATTAACCTTAAGTCATACAAACCAAAAATTGTTTTACTTATTTTTTCAAGGCAATGGTGTACATTATGTGTGCATGTGAGTGGGTGGGTGTGTCTAATTTGCTTAAATCAAGTGCAGTACATGTGTGAAAGTCCCTACTCCGGTCCAGTAACAGAGGAGCCTCAAGCCTCAACAGTGACACTGATGAGGGACAGCCACTAGGAACAAAAATGGATACACAAAGTATTCCCAGATG
Organism: Protopterus annectens; assembly: GCF_019279795.1. Lineage (NCBI taxonomy): Eukaryota > Metazoa > Chordata > Ceratodontiformes > Protopteridae > Protopterus > Protopterus annectens. The sequence continues at coordinate 350,569,744 of NC_056746.1, read as the reverse complement.
CAGCTCTCTGTATCAAGCATTATTCCCCTTAACAAGCACATAGGAAGCACACTCCAAACAAGGGGCTGGACTCCCTTTCTCAACATGCCCCAAACAAGTTATTTAATTATTTATTTATTTTAATTTATTTGACCAATCATTCCAAAGACATGCACCTGGAGCATTTCTCCCCGGGACTCCGCTGAAAACAGGCTCTGTGGAATCTAGTCGGACTTTCCCGGTCAACAAATGATAAATAAATAAATAAATAAATAAATAAAGACTCTGTGTCCCTATTCCAACTACCTGACACAAACTTGAATATTTGATTTTCACACACAGACACACACACCCCTAAGAAAGGCTGGCACAGATATACCAGCTGTGCCCCCTTTGTCCAGACTATAAAGCAATTATGCTGCGGCCAGTCAGCTTTTCTCAGGCTCTTACAAGGGTACCCAATCATACTGAGTAAAATGAATACTAATACAAATGACAGAGTTTGAACAAAGCAGCAAGGCTTTCAGGAATGGCCACAGTGTCACTAAAATAAGCATAAATATTCTTTAGATGTTAAACGTATTCTATAAAAGACCAACTGCAATGAAAGGAATAGAAATATTTAATAATAACATAGAAACCATATAAATACTGAACATCTAGTTACAATAAACACAGTTTCATCACAGGAAATATTAAAAATAAAGATGGACAGACTCACTCAGATACAGAAAAACAGTACTTATCTAATCTCAATATATTTTCCTGTCTGACCTAATGAATTATTATTCCCTGGTTACTTACTATAACAAGGCAAGATGAAATGTGCTGAGTTGCTTACTGCAGCAAGGCAGGACGAGGTGTGAGGTTATGTGAGATACCCGAGAGATCTTTCCTGTCAGGTTACGAAAAACAATGTGCTGCTGTGAGACTTCTGGAATCTCTCTCACTAATATCTAAAAAAATCATTTCAATGCTGCTTACAGACTGACATCACATCTGGTCACCTGACTGGTCCAGCAAGATAGCAGTGACGAGTAAGATTTCACTGCTTAGATTGTCTCTATTGGACTAAGAGCACTCTTGTCTCTGCCTTAGCGAACACTTTAACAATCTTACATAGCA